>NC_029790.2:5508474-5523117 GCF_000816755.2 Arachis ipaensis | reverse complement strand
TAAAGATTTAATCTCTCTCCCTAAATTTTATCTGAGACTTCACTTTCTCAAAATATTAAAGGGACTGAAATTTTGAAGAACTGAAATTTTAGGTAGCGTTTGTTTGCGAGACAGAGACAGAGACAGAGAGACAGAGACTAAGAGACAGAGACAGAAATAAGTATAGTATTGTGTTTGGTGTGATGGTGTACAAGACTGAGTTATGTCTCAGTATCGTAACACTTGATTTTCTCTCTGCATCAACTAATTTGTGGTTTCAATGAATTTGTCCCTTTTGCTTCCTAACAATGGTTTGTAGTGCAGTTGTTAGAAATAGGCTTTTTGTGTCTGCCTGTGTATTAATTTGTTATTGTATATGGTTGAGAGGGTTTATGCAAACTATTGTATATACAAAATGTATATACGTTGTAATTGCGCAAAGTGGAAATCTTTTGGGGAATAATGATATATCCTCCTACACAGAAATTGTTCATTTCTTCTTATCTGATATTCATCCTAACTAGTTGACCATTTATAATATTGTTATAATGTAACCTCCTGTTTGTGAATGGCGAATGAGTTAACAATTTCTGAATCAGTGTAACCTGCAATACAAGTCTACAGCAGTCTTGATGATATACTTTGTCTAGATGCTCAAACTATTCTAAGAAACTTTCCTTTTGTTTTAAAAAAAATGAGAAGAACTGGTACAGAGACATGATTGCAACCAAAAATTTTTTTTACATTTCTGCATTTGTTTCGGTTGAATCATCATTGGTTGTTTCATATATGAATCCTCTTCTTCTTTTATGTGTTGTGTGTACTACATTAAAATTGTTTGAGTTACTGTTAAATTTGTAGGGTGGTTAACAATGGCTTCCTCAAGTCGAAGATCAACAAGTGGTACGTACGGCAGCAGGAACATAACGGGAGACCTTTTTGTGAGTGTGGGTTAAGAGCACCGTTACAAGTTTCGAATAGCGTGGCCAACCCGTGTAGAAAGTATTACGCGTGTCCAACAAGGCGATGTGGATGGTTTAGATGGGCATGCCCAAATATCCAGCCTTCTGACTCCGGAGATGATCAATCTTCTCAGCTTAACTTTAATGTTAAGACGAGCGAACGAGTGGAAAAACTTCATGCTGATGTTGTGTATCTGAAGTTTCTAATGTGCGGTCAACTTGTTGTCTCCGTTTTTTGTATTGTGTTGATCATTGTTGTGTTGTGTAAGTTGTAGTATGGTCTTTGAACAAGATGTGAATAACAGTAGCACATATTTGGTATAAAAGATGGAAGGAATTCATATTTTGAACCAATATTGTCTCAAGGCCATTTTTGCCTGTGAGAGAAATTTCACCTTTGTTTGTATAAGTGGATATGTATGTTTACACTCATGATGTCGTTCTGATGAAGTCATTTGACTGCCAAATGTATCAACATGTTGCCTTTGTGTGTGTTACAAAACACTATTTTTGTTAAAAAGAATTGAAACAGAATTATTAGACTTACTAGGAAGAAATCTTTGTAAGTTAAATCCTAATACAAATTAATATAACCAGAAAATGGAGGAACTTGTTAAGCTTGATAATCAACCACCAAAGTATTCATCCAAAAAATATCAAAACAAAGGAAATTCCATAGTTAAGGAACCAAAACATAGCAACACACAGAGGGTACCAAAGTTTTACCGTGTTAAACATAACAATGTTCTTAAATCCTAAGACCCAACCTCCAAAAAGTTAACACCCTTAACCAAGCTTAATACCAGAACCCAATGTTAATAAATTTAACTAGTCTTGAACTTCATATAATGGAACGCACAAGCGCAATCATTTGTGAATCTGACAAGCCCCAGAAATGTGCATACACATTAGGACTCTGGGCAAACTTCAGAATCGCCCTCACCACATCGTCATCACCGAATCCAAGCTGTGTGAGCTTCTCGCCAACCTTCCACTTCTCGTTCACACCAACAATGGCATCAGCTATCAGCTGGGCATTCTTTCGCTGGTCAGCCGATGATTGCTGAATCTGATTGGCCATCCTCTCGAGTACGTCAACTTGTTTTCTCTTCCTCCCGCATAGCCTTGTGCTTCCCGCGGTCGCACCGGCCTCAGAATGTGATGCTTGTCCTTGCATTGCTACAACTCCCTCTTGGTCTGGAGGTGGAGACATCTCAGACTGATCAAAACCAGCAGCAGTGTCGTCTGTCTCCTCGTTAACCCGTTCCTCCGCATCGAAGCCACTAACGGCCCCGGCTCCCGTGGCTCTATCTCTGCCAAAGATACCTTCCAGCCGGTGAAATAAAGGAAATGGCTTGCCAGGAGTGTAGAACTTGGTCGGATGTGCCTGCGAAACATGTACAACGAAATCAGTAATGTTCAGAAAATAACACAATTCCAGATAATCAAACTCGTCAAACAATACATGCGTAGTAATAACGAATCTGAATTAGTGGTGATTTGGGGTTCAATACATGAGTAGTTAGAATAAAAAAATCTGTATTAGTGGTCATTAGTGGTCTTTGCTTCATAACATATTTAGAGTTTTACTAGAACACAAAAGTGAATGGAACTGCATGTGTTTGTATACAAACTTTCAAATAGTAGTACAAGGTGGGAATTAGAGGCATGAAGTTTTATAAAGCTATGGTTAGTGATTAACCAACCACAAATTAAATAGATCAAGCTTTTCCAATATTTATATTAGAAATATCTGAAATGTCTTTGGTTAAATTTGTGCAGAATACAATAGTTAGCAAATAATAAAAGTCTGCTTAAACTTTTTATAGTTGGCAATGATTAGAATGAATTCACATCATTGACGAAATTGAATTTTTTTATTATTAGCATAAATAATTTCATACTGCCTATATTCTATTCGGAATGTAAGAAATATTGCTATATGCATAGCTTAAATGTAAAAAGTGAAATAGTAATCTCTTATTGAATATAATACTTCCTTAATTAATTATTTTGTAGTCAATGCTATTGCTCAAGAAGCATTTTTTAAAACATATTTATCAAGTAGCACAAAATGGCAACCACCCAATGAAATTCCTCAAACACATGCACCTTCAACCAAGCATCAAGGACGTCTTTGCTGTCAACCTCTACACATTCTTTCTCGTTGTTCCATCCGAATCCGCTACAAGCAAGCATATCAGCGGCGTACTGGTACTTCTCCTTGAGCCGCTTGTGCTTATTCTTGCAATACTTCGCGGTCAGTGTACAACCGAGGAAAGCCTCCAACATCTTCAAAGCCAGTTTCTCGAATGTTCCCGGTTTAAACTGCCCACAGTCAGCCCTCTAACCGTCAACGACAAACTCCTCCATGAAGCCAACAAAGGCCAGTGTCTCTTCATCACTCTACATTCGCTTGTTCTCCATTTCTTGCTACCAACATTAAGATAATAAAAACCCTACATTAATAATGTAAGTTACAATAACATGAATTAGCCAAGGTAATAAAGTAGGTCATCAAAAATTACGAATGGAGTAGCAAAGAATTACACTACAAACAAAATTAGTAAAACTGGTCTTTACCATAAGAGATGAAATAAGGAAAAAATAGTCAAGTAGTTCAATTGTTAAAACACTGGTCGTTGCCACGGCAAATGCAAATAAAACAGCAAACAATATCACAAATACGCAGTAGCCGAAAATTAAATGATGTGCTGTTACAATGTCTCGACACTCTACTATTCATACAAATTAACTTGCCGCCATTACAACATCCCTAAACCACACAACACTACTCCGTACGACTTGCACGCCACTCTTCATACATCTCATTTGCTATGTTGTCACGCCAGTGACTTCACTCGTTCGTGTTTTCGACCACCTCGATCAATCCATGTTGTTCCTCGTCTCCATCGGGCGTAAATTCATCCAATATGCTACCTTCCTCCTCCGGATCCATCTCCATACTCTTTCTAATGAAATTTTGCAGCAAACAACAGGCAATAATTATCTGAAATTGTGTCTTTACGGGATAAAAGCTAGGGCTCCTTAAGATGGACCACCTCTTCTTCAGCAAACCAAAGCATCACTCAATGATATTCCTTGCAGAAGAGTGTACCCGGTTAAAATATTCTTGGTAGTTGCGCGGTGCACGTGCTTCCTGCGCCCACTCTCTTACATGATATCGAGTCCCTCTATACGGTGCAAGAAACCCCGGACCATTTGTGTAGCCAGCATCAACTAAATAGTAATTACCTATGCACAAATAACGCAAACAACGTAAGACGATGGCTATCATGAACTCAATCTAGTTGTATATACTTAACTCTAGAGATGGCAGAATTACCGTGGGGTATCTTAAGACTATTACGACGAGTTATTGCATCTCGAAGTACCCGTGAATCAGATGCCGAATCCTCCCATCCACTGAGTACGTAGACAAAACCCATCTCCCGATTACACACTCCTAAGACATTCGTGCAGATTTTACCCTTTCTTGTGCGGTACCTTGCCTTCTCAGACTCGGAGACTGTCACCTCTATATAAGTGCCATCTAATGCTCCCAAGCAACCCTACCATCCATAGAAAGCTTGATATTCAGATAGAGAATCCATCAGATAAACATGAATCATAGAGAACATCGAATAAGCTCTACCTTAAACCTTCGCCATGTGGGGTCAACACAGTCCTCGGCAACTGGTGTAGCCTTCGCGAACAACATCCCTTGAGTCCGTATTACAGCCTTCAAAACTTTATTAAAATACTTACTAACTGTCTCGCCGGACCTACAAAATCTAACCTGTAGACTACGTTTTTTCTTGTGATGCGCTAAGATAATTAAGAAGGTCACAACCTGCTCCGGCAGGCTTACATGACCATCCTCTGTAAGTCCGCCCTGAACTTGGAGCAACTCACACAAGTTAGCAAAGGCATTTGTGTTCATTCTCAACTCCCAGATACAATTCCTATCACCCTCACCAACAATATGCTCTAAAGCCTCACGTCTAATTCTACTATTCATTTTTCCGCCTAACGATAGTTGGCCACTAGTTCTACCCCTAAAGTAAACAAACAGCGTAAGCACAAAGAACAACATTCTTTCTTCATGGTTGGATCTCATCTCTTCATAAAAAGACACGCATCGCTTAATAATTTCCGACCGCTCCATTTCTTTCTAGCAAAATCGTTTCAAAAAAAAAAAAACATAAACTTTCCAAAGAACTCTTACACAACTTCAGAATTTTCATTACAATTTATTTATTAATAACGTTATTTCATCCAAACAAATGCTTACCATATATTTTTATTAACTTAAAAAATATGAAACACACAAAACTTTAAAGGGAGTATGGAGTTTGGACTTTGGCATTTTTATGAAAACCAAGGTTAACAACAAAGCAGTGTCAGTCTCTAAATTAGGTTAACTCCCTTCTCCCTTTACCTTATGCTTATCCTTATACTTAGCTGTGACAAAAGAAAATTTTAGTTTGACATTTTCAAAAGTAAGGTTATCATTTAACAATGAGTCAAAGAGTAATTAAAGATGTGGTTATTTGATTTCCGGTAGCAAAGTATAACAAGACAAGAATGTTAACAGAAATATGCAAGCGTGCAATCCCTTTGCGGATTCAGAAATAAGGGAATCATCTAAATCTGTATGTATCAGTTACAAAACCTAAGCTCAATCTTAGTAACATTGTCAATTCAACAATTAATTTCATTTCGTACCAAACTACAAACATAGTATCAGATTCAGAAAAAATAAACACATTATAAACATAGACACAACTACAAACATTGTATCAGATTCAGTTACATCAACTGTCACAAACTATGAATACCTTAATTACAACATAAAAAATGGATTCTGTTTGTCACATAGAACTGTAACAAATTCACAAAGTAGACTATCTTTCAGCTGCATTCATGAATTAAATAAATAATCAACAAATGAATAAATTCGAATAGACCATGCAATTTGTCGTGGTTAACCTTCTACACATCTTGTTTGAATGTATAATCTTCTATGTTCAATTCTTAATCTGCTTTTTTCAGTACCCCTTAACAGTAACTAAAGCATACATTCCACTTCAACTTTCTTCTCCCACTTTCCAAACCCAGTAAACCAGAAATAGAGCATAATCCACAAAATAAATTACACCCAAACCTCTTCATCCAAACTGCATCCCACACCATATGAAGTCACAAGAACCCATATAAAAAAAAAGGAGCTTTACTAACCTGGATAACGGAAACTGTGCTCGCAACAACTCTCAGATGGCCTCCACACCGACATGGCAGGTTCTCTCCTGTAGCTTCGTCGGACCACAAAATCTGTGAGCAAGCGAGAAGACGTCAGAAATGGAGGCCTCGGAAGAGGAGGTTGGAAGTGCCAATCGCTTACCTTCAACTGGTTAGGCCGGCGAGGTGGACGGACCTTTGGCTATGGACGCCGAGCAGGACCTCCTTCAAGCAAGAAGGAGAAGATGTATCGAGGGGCTGTTATAAACTCAAGCCCTAATTTCAGATTGGGAAAGGGTAATGTTGGAATTAGATAATTACATTAGGGGTATTTTAGTGATAAAATAATTAGTTGAAGTTCTGTCTCTGTCCCAGTCTCTAGTGTCCCCAATTTTTTGAAGCACTGAAATACTCAAATTATTAAGACAGATACACAATTTTCAGTGCTAGTCTCTGCAAACAAACACTACCTTAGTTCCAGTCTCATAGCCAGAAGCAACGTTGTCTTCGACACCATCGCAATGGAAAAGGCAGAGGATGCAAACCAAGAACTAGTAGAGAAGAAGGTGATGCGACCACCACCAAAGGCACCACATATGAACTCGCACGCAGTGGTCTTAGCTGAACAGAAGAGCAAGAGCCAAGAAAGAAGAAGCAACAGATCTGACCATATATGTAGCGGTCTTTGCAAAAAGAGAACAAATACTCGCATCGATGGCACTTTTGACGGTGGAACTCGTGACGACCAGCGTGCTTTATGTTCGGTGACCGTTGTGAGAGACACAAGGAAGAAGGAGGTGCATGTGGGTACGACTAGAAACCATGGAATTAGTAATGAAAGGAGAAGTAATAGGTATTGTCTGTTTTAGGGTTTATGAATGTGGAGATGGAAGAAAATGAGATTGTATTTTTGGTACAGATTGCCGAAAAAAAGGGGAGAGAAAATATCTGAAATAGAAGAAAAAAAAGAAAAATAATTTTTTTAAAATTTATTATGATTTTTTTTAATTCGTGTTCTATTAATATAAATTACATAGGATAATATTAAATCAATTTTTAAATATTATACATATAAATAAAATGATTTAAACGTTAAAAATAATTTTAAAATTTATTCTAAACATTGAGAACAAAAATAATACTTTATTCTAAAAAAAATTTATTTTGCTAGTTTAGGTTTTTATTTTATTAATATGTCAAAATAATAATAAACTTATAGTGACGTGAAAGACAATTAATTAATCATAACAAAATTACTGAATTGCGCTCAAATACCTAAAAAGTTTTTCTAATAAAAACAGTTTAATTTAAGCAGCAATGTTGAAAGCATGCAAAATCGAAATTAAACGTGGGAGGCAGATTTGATTGGTTCACAAGGTTTTGTCTACTCAATTGCCCTCAAAATCAAATGGGGATATTACACCATAACCACATGCCCAAATTAATTATTAATTATGGATTTTATAATATCATATAGTATTATTAATTAAATATCAAATTGCAGGATGATGTTATGGGTTTGTATCCTTGTATTGGTAAGTTCAATTTTTTTTTCTAATAAAAAAAAAAAAACACAATGTGTGCTTAGATGCATTTCTCACATCTGTCATTAACACTATTAAAGAAGAAAAGTTTTGAATCTTGATGACAGAGTAACCTATATTAGAAGAGATATATTTTTCTTTGTAATTATCTAAGTTTAACGATAAAAGATACTTTGAAAAGAGATAAATTAACATATTTTATTTTAAACTAAAATTTCATAACTAAATTGAGTTTTAGGACTTTTGTCTTAACAAAGCGGAACTAATTAATATTTGACATAAATAAGCTGGCAAATTAATGAAATTATAAATAGAAAAGTACAGGTAGATAATAAAAATACGGAAATGGATCCTCTCCATTTTTTTTATTAGAGAGAATAAAGTGTGATCTCTCATCTTTAATTTTATAAGTGGGACCAGAAATTAATAAGAGAGAAAGAACAATGAATGGTAAAATCAAACACTGGATACTATCCAATTTTTTTTTTTACCGGAGAGGATCCACTACCTAAAAATACTAAATAATGTGAACAATGAATATATCGAATGTTCATTTTACTAGGTGTGCGGATGGTTATTCTAATATTAAGATTTAAGTGCATAATTTGGAGGTGTATAACCGAAAGCATATTGTTTATAAGTTATAACAAATTGGAGACAGAAGAGTGAACCCAAAATCAAGACACAACAAAAATCTCTTAATTAATAACAACTTAACCAACAAAAATCTCTTAATTATCAAACCACAAATATTATGAAATTATATATGAACTGTAAAGTAAGCAACATTTTAGCTATTGCTTCAACCACAAAATCGATGTTTTTGGAATGCAATTCAAAAGTTTGAAAAAAGACATTGTATTTTGTTGTCGGCTTTTGCATGAGCACCGGCCATGTGATCTTAGTCGGCTCATCTTTTTCTTCCCATTTATATTTTAATTATTTATTTATTTTTTTCATTGAGTTGGGCAGATAAGGATAAATGATAAACAATGATATGGCTCACCAATTCTTTGAGATTCCAATTGCACCAGTAATGTCTCTAAGATTGACAAAAATACACCACGTTAGTCCTTTCCATTAATGACATGGCTTGATGATGTGGGCTGTTGGTGACACGTGTCACTCCATGATTTGACCACATGTAATGGTATGATGGTATGAATAGTTGTGCCACGTGTCACAATGCTATTTGGCCACGTGTTTGTTTGTGCCACGTGTCGCAACAGTATTCGTCCACGTGTCATCCACTATGTCATCATTGTAGATGAACCAAATTAGTCTTTCACTTTGCATTAAGTGACGCATTTTAGTCTCTAAAATTGAATGTCGTGCACCAAACTAGTCCCTTCACTAGTTTTTTCTCATTTTTCCTATAAATTCAAAATTCTCAATATCTTTGAATCCATTCATTTCAATTCTATTTTTTCACATGTTATTTAAATACAAGTGCTTTTATAAAATATCTTTTCTCTTGCGGATACCCCTAACCGCCGTCATGGAGTTGACGTGAATACATTTCAAGCACCTCCACTACCATCTCCGATAGGTCTGTCGGAGATGGTAGTGAGGGTGCTTAAAGTGCCTTCAGTCTAGTCCATTTACACACAACGGAAACGTGTATTTCATAAGAACCGAAAAAAATGTGTATTTTAATTCTTGATTTCTTGTTAAAAACACATGTTTTTTTATGAAAAAATATGTCTAATCAATCATATAATTCTTTTTTTATAATAACATTCTTATGTATTACAAAATTTACCAATGTTAAATTATTATAGAAAAAAATTATATAATTAAAACTAAAATCTTAAAATTTTTTATGAAAACACTTGTATTTAAACGATATATGAAAAAATAAAATTGAAATTAGAGCATTTAAGATATTAAAAATTTTAAATTTTAAAAAATGAGAAAAAATTGGTGAATGTACTAGTTTAGTGCATGACATTCAATTCCAGAGACTAAAATGAATGAATGACTAATTTGGTGCATCTACAATGATGACATAATGGACGAAACGTGGACGAATACGGTCGCGACACACGTGACCAAATAGTATTGTGACACGTGACACAACCATCTACATCAGCATGCCACGTGTCACTGTTAACCACATTATCATACCATTACATGTGGCTAAACCATGGAGTGACACGTGTCACTAACAGCCCACATCATGACGTCGTTAATAGAAAATGAGTTAAGGACTAATATGGTGCACTTTTGTCAATCTTAGCGACGTAATTAGTGCAATTGGAATTTCAAGAACGATTTTAGTGCAGGACACCTAGGAGTGTCAAAAATCCCCAGGAGGCGGGGATCTCCGTGGAGACAGCCCCGAATAGGGCCCAATAGTGGGAAATTTTTCCCGTGGGGATGGGGAGCGAAATTCTCCCGAGACAGGCGTGGGACCCAAACAGGGATCCCTGTCCCATCTTCAATAATTCTCCGAATTTTTTAACTTACTTAATAACCCTTACTTTATTTCTAATATAGGAGTTTTTTAGTAATTTCACTCATTGAAAAATCCTAATCCTATTGTTTAAGATTTTATTTTATAGATTATGATTTGCTATGTTATATTTCTGGACTTATAATCTTGGATAAGATATGTTTGTGTGTTTGTAATAACATTTTGTAGTTTGTTTTTTATTCTTTTGATATTTTTTATTATAATTTCCATATGAATGTTAAACATAGGGAGATAGGAAATGGAGCCCCGCAAGAAATGCGGGAAACGGGAATGAAAACAATTATTCCCCATGGCGAGAAACGGGGCGAGGACGGGGATTAATTCTGGAGGCGGGTCGAGGAGCATGGAGGCATCCCCCACCCCCACCCCGCCCAATTGACATCCCTGAGGACACCAATCACAGGTACCACTTTAGAGTTTATCCTACATTCAAATTAGAAAATAACCTTATTCATATGTAATACTAAACTAAAAACTGATTTAATTTCAAATTAATTCTTTTTACCTACATGAACCCCAACCTCCAAAATTCATCCTCAGAAGTAGGAAAAAGTTTTAGAATGTACAATATCTCTTTCTTTTCTTACTTACATATTTATGAGTAAAGCAAATTGAAAGCTATATTCCCTTCAAACTCAGAAACACAAATAAATAATGCAACCTAAGATTGGATTTCCTACTACTTACAAGGTGGAATAAATTAGACCCAAAAATATGAAAGACTAAGTGGAAAAGAATTGATCTCTAACTGTAAATAAAACTGTGATCCATGGAAACATATTTTTACGTCTAAGTTAGGGACCTAGCTGCCTAAGGATCATCATCTCCACTTTCAGAAGATGAGCTTGCAGCATCCATATCCTTTTCTGGAGACTCAATTTGGACACTCTCAGCAGCTTCATTGCTGTAATTTTCAAAATCATGACACCGATTTGAATGTGTTAACTCTTCTTTCTTGACAATATTGAACACAAACCCATTATGTATCCTTTCAGGCTGCAAAAGGTCACCTTCATTTACCACTATGCTAGAACCGTTAACAAACCTGTTACCGATTTGTTCCTTCTGATCGGATTCTGCGCTATCAAAGCTACAATCTGGCGGTGTGTTTCTAGGACTGTGATATTGGAAATCATGAGGGTTAGAATGAGCCATCAGGCCTTTATTTTGCTCCGAGTCGGCATCTAGGCTGCGGAGAAAGTCGACAAACTTATTCGCAGAAGTAGTTCTCATCAAAGGGCCTCCAGATCTGGTCCATGTATTCAAATCAACACTTTCAGAATCACTGTCATTTCCATCATGTGCGCCACGGTGGGTCTTCCAGTTTTTACCATGGCCTCCATTGGAACAACTAACACCTTGATGCATTGGGGAAGCAGCATCCGTAAGGTCTTCAAGGGAACCTGTTGAATTCTCTCGTGCAATGCAATTCCATGAAGGGATTCTTCTTGAAGCATTGAATCTGTTGTTGCTGGACAAACCATGAGAAGCAGAAGCAGAAGCAGCAGCTCTCTGTGCGCTTCTTTTGAGTCTTCTCATATGATTCAGAACTGCAACACATTCATCCAGAGCAAGCTCGATTCCACAGTTTGCTTTTATGGCTGAAAGCTTCTCCCAGGTGCATCTTCTCCCTTGGTTGGCTGCCTTCTGAAGCTCCGCATGTGAAGGGTTCTGTATGATTTTTGAATACTGGAGCGGGACACAGGTAAAATAATATAAGATAAATTTCAGGACACTTCTCAAAATATAAGAATGTATCTAAGTACAATAAAATTTCAACAAGTTTGGCAATAAAGACTTGATGTTAACCATTAGCTCTTTTTCTTTGAGTTAAAATATAACCGAAGTCACTTTGATCACTCAAATTAAATACATAGCTGATAATATGAACTATTAAGATTCCATAAACACATACCTGAGCAAGAGTTGCAGGCATAACAACAGTAACATCGCCTTCCCAGTCTTGAGCAAACAACTTGGCAAGTCCACCTAATGGAAAGCCAAGTTCGAGTATTTGATTGCACCTGTGTTTCACTTCCATCTCCGCGAGATGAGCAAGCTGAAAATTGAAAAAAATGTTAAAAATGCTAAAATCATTGTCTTAAGAATATATTATAGATGCAATAATTAATATGTATGACGACGCCTTAGAATTTAGAAATTATGAATGATAGAATTTAGAAATTATGAATGACAGCTGTCAAGGGATACAATTGTTTCATTAATCAGTCGGGGAAAGTAAACACAAATTTATTATAGTGTGAATTTAAGAATCCTCTGCTTAAGGGATGAAAATTTTGATACAGATGAGATACTATTGTGCAATGTGCATAATATTTCAGAAACAAGCGTATGCAATGACAATAAATATAAACATGCACATGAACAAATCATGAATTGTGCTTGTAGTATAATAGTCAATAGTAAGCTGTAAGTCCATGAATATGTACCTTAGCAGCGAAATTGCCTCCATAATTTCTCACAAATTCTTTCAATCTTAGCAAGGGTGCAATATGAGGATTAGCCTGACTGACTATAAAGTGATTGACATTGAACAGCTCTTTCAACTGAATCATTGGTAAATCAACCTCCAAGCTACCATCTCTCCATCGGCGCGCTGAAGTGGATCCCTCCTCAGGACCCAAATTGAAAGGAGGATGGTAAGGAACAATCTCACCACTTCTATCCTTTGCCATCAATTCCTGAGCCTCAAAAAGGCCAGGAAAAGCACAAGAAGCAGTGACTGCACTCCATATGACAACGTGCGGCGAAGTCAAGTAGTTAAGACATCTTGGTGGTTCATGCTTCCTCGGGGAGCAAACTGTAATCCCAAGAATTCTACCCGTCATGTCATAAGCCTCTTGAAATGTAAGATTGCTTGTCAGATGCCTCAACATTATTTGCAATTGTCTGATCTCATGAAGAGCGCCAAATGTTGTAACCCTCTTGACAACTGTGAAAATCCCACCCATTTGGTCGAAAAACTTCAATGCGTGCCACGAATCCTCAAAGAAGCTTTGAAGTTCAGGCCAAGACCTAGTGGCAACAACAGCACACATTATGGATCCCACACTAGAACCAGCAATTATCCTAGGCAATAGTTTATGTTCTACAAGTGTTTGTACAACACCCACATGGAATGCTCCAAGAGAAGCACCCCCACTTAACAACAAAGCCGTCCTCCCAAAAGCGTGTCTAGTTTCGTGCATGAACGCAAGCTTTTCTTCCAATGAGAGCTCCTCTGAATCAGAGTCACATACCATTCTGAGCTGAGTTGATACTTCATCAATGTACTCCTTGATTAAGGCAGGCACATGAAGCCTACCCTTGTGGAGCTCGGGGTTACACATGTTACCTAGATTCCTAATAAGATCAGCACGCATACAAAATATTATGTCTCTGAGAGACCCCTCTTGCCGGCGGTGGCGCAACTCTTGGAGCTTGTTCCTCACCAATTCCACATCATAAAGATCTGATTCATTCATCTTTTGAGTCGCTTTATCGAGCATCTTAGCTGCATGAGCCCACTCCTCATAAGTCAAGGCAGATCTCATCATATTCCTCCAGAACTTCCTCCTATACACTAGTTCAGCACTTGCCCTTACATTAGTATATCGTTTCAACAAGAAAGCAAGTATTGTCATCATTGTTAGTATCCCCTGAGGGTTTCTTGGATGAAACCATGACAAAATGGGTGCAAAAAATCCCTTAAACCTAAAAATTAGATGCAACAATACATGAACTATTCGGTGCCTCAATTCTGACATAGACTTGCAGAAAAGAACCCTATAAGCAACCGTTCTACCAAGTATGCCGGAAGGGCCAATTCGAAAACGGTCAACTCGAGCCTCATTACTAATATGATCCATTCAAATCGCAAACTATAAAATCCCTAGGGTTTAGATTAAATTAAACAAATGAATAATTAACAACAAGAGAATTTAACAAACGAAAGGTTGAAGTTCTAAGTTTAGCCACCTACAGAGCTCATAAAATTCCCAAATAAACCCTAAATTAGTAACAACCAAATTGACAGAACATTAAATACAACAAGATTACAGTATTGCAGCTGAAAATCTTTGTTGTTTCTTGTAACTACAAGGAGAAACCCAAGAAGTGTGGTATAGTATAGAAGCTGAAGAAAAGATGAAAGCTTTAATGAAGCTCAGAAACGAAACGGTGGATTTGAGAAGATATAAAGTTGGGGGAGTCAAAGAACGCAACTAGATGAGATAAAAAGATTCGGATATGGGTCAAGAAGCAGAATCAGACGCAGAGCCCCAATCACAAAAAGATGAATTGATGACTAGGACACAACACAACACATATACTTGCATGAACGCACCATATCCAATAATAGAAAAATGTTATTTGAACGTTCAAATCAACATTTATTTATTTTTCTATTTTTAGAGTTTGTGTTTGTTTAGATGCTATTAAA
>NC_029790.2:5502787-5508313 GCF_000816755.2 Arachis ipaensis | reverse complement strand
AATGACGTCGAAACAGACTCTTTCTTAACGTGTGTCATAAAATTTGGTATTAAAAAAAGTAGTGGTACTAGAGATAACTGAAAACCTAACCATATCTTTGGGAATTGGGAACTGGGAATTGCAGCTTTGGAACTTTTCGTATCATGTACAAACCTATCCAATCGCACAAGCATTCGGTTCCATACCTCCCAGAGATAAGGGAAGGGGAACAGCCAAACGTGACCGAAAGGGACACCTCTCATGGGCCTAGAAAAAATTTTAGATGGGCTTCTTCAAAACACAATCCCATTGAGCCCAGATCCATATGATAGTCTTCTTCTCGGTCATGGGTGGCACCTATGACTCACAATACGCGTTATTCTTCAGAGCAGCACAACTCACACTTGTCAGTTGTCACACTCATTGTGCATGCATCAACACTCACTTTCTCACTCATTAAAGTGTTGTCGTTAGAATTTAAAATGAATTTATACATAAAATCTCGCTTTTCTTTCCGTAATTATTTGCTTTATATGGAACGATTTAACCTTTTCAATAATAGAGTGATAAGAACGTAAACCGATTTGAATTGGTCGATTGATTAGATCATTTATTCGTTTAAATATATATCAAAAGTTTAAATAAAAATTTTCCATATAATGGATGGCATTAACGCATGACTTTTTAATATAAACCATAATAAAAGTTGGTAGTTATCAAAGAAAGGAAGAAAGAATGATGAGTGTTTAGACTTTTTCTACATATAGACGTAATGAAATATTTTTCTACCAAACATTAAACGGTTCCGCTACGTTATCAACAGTTTGCCAACTTCTGTCAAATTGTGTTTTATAGAAGTGTCTTCGTGAATGTGTCTAATAAAAATATCTTTTTTATGGTTGTTGTTACGGTGGGTAACCGGAGATTAGTGGGCCGGATGACGTTGGTTGACCCAAACGTGTGAGGGAGGTGGCCAGCTGGTGCACCTGAAACTCGGTGTTCCTCCGTTCGACTTGTGCGTCTGGAAGAATGGGGGGTGGTACCTGCAATGACACTCCAATGCCTAAGTTAGCAAGAGTGTGAGCAAGTTGAGAATGTATTGGGACTTAGTGATACCTGAGGGATGTCAGGGTATTTATAGTGGTGAACCAATAACCACCGCTGAAGTAGTGCCACCTTTTTAGGTGGATAACCGTTCCCATATCTTAGGGAGGTTAAGATATGGCTCTATGAAGTGGTTAGAGAGTTTCTAGGGGCGGTTACTCATTCAAATTTTTTCGAATTTTGAGATATCTGTTTTGCGTCACTGTCGACCACCCACCACCCAGCTTCACCCCAACTCTTGGGGTTTTTTGAAAATTTATCAATTTGTCAGCCAGGCTTTAGAGTTCCCGACTTCTTTAAAGATTTTCTTCCATCTTTTCCATATGACAAAATCCTTCAGTGGGCTAAACAATAAACAACAGTGGGTGTCGTTCCGAGCCATACAAGGTCGGAGACTTTTTACCCTTTTTGACGAGTCCTTTCATGACTTCAAGAACTACTTTTTCAAAGTGCAAGCTGTAGAGGGTCACCACCCCTTTTTCCTGGATGATCATTCTTCTCCCCAATTTCCTTTATATTGGCTGGAGGCCTCCCCTTGCGAGAAATATGATCTGGATGATTTAACTGAGGTAGAAGCAGCCATTGTGGGGTTCCTCCGAAAAGCGTGGGGGAGGGCCCCATAATCTGAGTCTGATTTAAAGACTCGGGGGCAGAGGATCGTAGAGTCCCCTCCTCGCTCTAAGGACGCTCCGAGTTCTTCTACTGTTCCTCCGACTTCCTCTTCAACTCCTACCCCTGGCGTTCCCCCTGATCCTGCTGGTGGTGATCTAAAAAAGTGATTTTTGGCTATTGGGGCCCGGCTTGTGGGCCCCTCTTTTTTGAACTCTTTATATTTATTTGTTGGTGTTTTGAACAATTTTGGCCTTTTAAGGCCGTAAACAAAACAGTGGTGCCCCTTTTTAATAGGGGTTTAATTTAGCGTTAAATAAATTCCCTTTCTGGATAAGGGTTTTGAGTTACCTTATGCGCACATGCTTTTCGTGGTTTATTTGACTCTTTGAATCACTTTCGTAGCACCGACTTCTTCAGCCAGCTTCAATCCTGCGATCAAGGCTTCGTATTCTGCCTGATTATTTGAAGCTAGGAATTCGAACTTGAGGGAAACTTCTATCTGGGTTCCCCTTTCATCTACCAATATTATGCCTGCGCCGCTTCCTGTTTTATTGGAGGATTNGGTGTTCCACCGAGGTGAACTGGTGTTTAATTTTCATACTGGCTACCAGGCTTCTAAAGGTGGAGTCGGTGAACTGGGTTCTGTTATCTGTGGTAATGGAATAAGGTATCCCATACCTTGTGATTATATTTTTGTAGAGGAACCTCCAACTCCTCTGTGCAGTGATGGTGGCCAGTGGTTCTGCTTCTATCCACTTTGTGAAGTAATCTATTCCCACTATTAGGTATTTAACTTGTCCTGGCGCTTGGGGAAAAGGACCTTGCAAAGGGCCATGGAGAAGTGATACTAATGAGCTCTTCTGGGAGGGCCACGTGGAAATTTGCATGCATTTGGCATGGCTGGCACTTTTTCACAAATTCTGTGGCATCTTTCTGTAAGGTTGACCAGTAAAATCCAGCTCGGATTACTTTCCTGGCCAATGACCTGGCTCCGAGATGGTTCCCGCAGATTCCGCTATGTACCTCCTCCAACACCTCGGTGGTTTTTAAGGTCGGTACACACTTTAACAATGGTGTTGATATTCCCCTTCTTCTTATTGTGTGAGCCTGAAAGTAAGGCCGTAGCCTTCGAGAGGCTATTACTAAGGAGTAGGCAAACTTTTCTAATTTATGGTACCTTAGCTCAGGGCCCTGTAGAACTTTACTGATGAAGTAGATTGGGTGTTGCCTGACCTCCTCTTCTCTTATCAAGGCTGCTGAGACAGCCCTGTCTGCCACGGAGAGGTATAGGATGAGGTCTTTTCCGGCTATAGGTCGGGTCAAGATAGGAGGCTGGCTCAAAAACTTTTTGAACTCCTGGAATGCCTCCTCGCATTCGGGGGAGTGGTTAGAGAGTTTCTAGGGGCAGTTACTCATTCGAATGAGTGTTATCTGCCAGCTAACCCTCGTATCCGACTTCTTTGGAGTAGGTCGTGTTCAGTACCGACTTCTGGGGATGAAGGCCGGTACTGGGGGAGGGCCAACCCCTTTGGGTTGGGCTTTTTTGCTTGGATCCTGGGTCCTATTTATTGGGCCAGGGTATGAACAGTTGTGTTTAATAGAAATGTCTTTATAGACATATTTTTTGAATGTGTCTCTTTATATATGTATTTAAAATATAATAATTAATTATTATTGACAATAAATTGACAGATAATATGTTGGTACCCTATACTTTTTCAATATTAAAATATAGTTTGGAGATCACAATTCACAAACGAAACGTACAAGCCGTGAAATCATGATTGTCATCATGTTTCCAAAATAAAATAATAATAAATAAAATAAAATTGAGTTGTTATCACGTCGAATTCTATATTTCTATTGAGTATTGACCATAGGCCAGGTCAATTAAATGCAAGAGAATCTTCCTTTCTTGCCTACTAGTCAAGCACTCCAATGTCTCCATTTCACTTTTTTTTTTATAAATTAAAGAAAAAAAAAATCTCTTGACAATTTCAATTCCAATTCCTAGACGTAAATCTCAAGAGCCATAGCTTTTTTTTCTTTTTATTAATATATATAATTTTTTTAATTCCTCCATTAATTTTAATATCAAAGTGCAACTAAGAAAACTGGTACACAGCTATACAACAAAGAACAAAGTACACTACACACACTTCTCTGGAGCATTTTCACAAATAGGTGCCAGACCATTTAATTTTGTTAATTTGTTTTCATTACTCAATCTAGAATTTATTTGTTTTTCCACCAAATTTTATTTCAATGTGTTGAATGTGTTCTGCACTTCTGCAGAATGATCAATCTAGAGGTTGAATCTGAAAGTGTGCCTGAAACAGAGGACTCGCTTTCTTTTCAGCATGAAAGCATAGGAAGGTTGGGATCTGGGAAGAAACTGAAGAAAATGAGATCAATAAGGTTTCCCAGATTTTCAAGCATGAGATCAACCAATAGAAGAGGGAAATCCAAGCATGAGAATCTCTCCATTCTCTCATCTTTTGCAACAGAAAGTTCAGAAATGCCAACAACCCCAATTGAGATGTCAGATTCATCACCTCATTACATGAAGGGTACAAGTAGCTCTCATGCAAAGGAGAGCTTTCAGGTAAAAAGAAAGTTTACTGATTCTTGATAAATTTGTAAAAGCTTGATTTTGGGCAGCTTCAGTGTTTGTGAAAAGGATAAAATGAAAAATATGCATTCCTTCTTGAGTCTTGATTCTTGTGGAACTGTACCTTATAGAGCCATAGATGTGAAGTCTTTCTTGAATCTCTGACATGGATTCTTGATTCTTGTCTGCAGAATACACAAATGCTATTCACAACTGTGAAACTGAAGAGGAGTCTGAGCAGAAAGATATCCGGAAGGAATGATGTGAGGAGGAAACTCAAGTCATCAAGATCAATCAAGATTGGAACTCTGAATGGCCAAAAATCAACAAGAAAAGTATCTGAATCCATTTGTGACAGTGATGATACACAATCTTATGATGGTGGTAACAAACCCCAGAGAGTTCTTACAAGAAGATTGAGCTTGAAGCCTGTGAGGATCCTAGCAAAGATGCCTACTTCCAAATCAAGGAAAGCTTCCATGGACAAAGGCCATCATCACATCTCTCTGTCCACAGAATCATGCTTGCATAGAGCCACATGTTCTTCAACTCTCAAGGATTCCCATTTCTCTGATCACAATGAATTGCCACTTGACGAAAATGGTTCTCAAGAAGTATCAGCAGTGAAGGTTTGTCCATACAGTTACTGTTCCCTTCACGGTCATCGGCACAAGGATTTGCCTCCATTGAAACGCTTTATGTCTATGAGGAGGCGTCAGTTGAAGGCCCAAAGGAGCATGAAAATGGATGGTAGAGCTGCTACCAGGTCAAATAAGTCTGGTAATTCAAGGAAAGTTGCTCAGAAAACCGGAATTGTTAACACTGAAAGTGGCATATCTAACATTCAGAATGGGAAAAGGAAGGTAAAGGACTCAAGTATTAGGGCTGTTGACAATGAAGGATCCACATTTGGTGAAGGTGGCAGTTCTATGGGAGAGGATGAAGAAAATAACAACTTCAGGTATGATGCCTTTGAGAAATCAACATTAGTTGATGTGGTTAAGCCTTCTTCTTTTGATATTGAGATATTGGAGGGAGAAGTAGCCACCAGTGGTGAAGAAAAAGAAGGAGATAATGAAGTAATGCAGGTGTGTTCTTTGCAGAAAGAAGCTAAGCCTGCTTATAGAATACAGGAAGGGAATGATAGATATATGAAAATGTGGCACTTGGTGTATAAGCATGCCATGTTAGGTAACCCAGAGAGGGAAGAAAAGCATCCA
>NC_029790.2:5500976-5502668 GCF_000816755.2 Arachis ipaensis | reverse complement strand
ACTCATTTGATGTAGTAAACAGCTCTTCCATTCAGGATCAGTGCGAAAGGGACCAGGCTGTGTATGATGAAAATAAGAGTGTGATTGACTTGGTCCAGAAAGCATTTGATGAAATTCTTCTTCCGGAAACAGAAGACCTTGCTTCTGATGATGGTTCTAAGTCTAGAGGCTCCGGTCCCGATGAGGAGCTCTTAGAAAAGAATGAAGATAAAACTGGGGAAGGGAGTGTCTCAATATCTGAAGAATCTCCTAAAGAAGATACATTGCTGAAAGACGAAAACTTGAGCAGTCAAGCAGAAGAGATAACAGGGCAAGGAATGGGATCCAAACCTGACCAGAAAACACCGAAGAGCTGGAGCAATCTGAAGAAGCTAATCCTGTTGAGAAGGTTTGTGAAGGCACTGGACAAGGTGAGAAAGTTGAATTTTAGGCAACCCAGACATTTGCCATTAGATTCTGAGTTTGAAGCAGAAAAAGTTTTTCTCAAGCGGCAAACAGCTGAAGAGAAACAAAGCGCTGATGAATGGATGCTTGATTATGCACTTCAGAAGGTCATTTCTAAACTAGAACCAGCTCAAAGGCAAAGAGTTTCACTTCTAGTAGAAGCTTTTGAAACAATTCTTCCATTTCAAGATGCTCAAAATGCCCCATTGTCTTCTGCAACAATTGAGAATCGAGCCAATCCAGTTCGGTCCCTTGATGACTCCTCGAATCACAGCAAGAAAGAAACAGAAAAAGGTACAGATTTATGGTTATTCTAATAAGATATGTTGCTTGGAAAAGCATCCATGTTCTCATAATATTATTATTGAATTTGCAGATAATGCTTGTTATAATACAATGCCTGAACTGCACAATTCTGTTGTGCTTAAAGAAAGATGTCTTGAAAGTCTTGGGACCAAGGCAGTTGAGAATATTTCTGCATCTGGAACCGTCAAAGAAAAATCAAATGCCACACACAGTATAGCCAGCAGTTATGATAATGGGGAGAAGGCATTAACTGGAAATGATAATATTCATCATGAGGAGACTCCATTCAGTGGGATACTCAGTGAAGTTCCAGAAGACTCAATACTGGATTCAAACAAAAGAAACCCAACAAGCCAATCTGGCTCACCCCAACGAGATTTTGAAACCAAGATTGATGCCAATACAGAACAATTTTCTAATTCGAAAAGTTTTATACTAAAAGGTCTTGTCAGGACACTTGGAACTAATTTGGTTGGTTCAGGAGAACCTTCAGACCAACTAGGGGAACCAAAAACAGACACAGAAGAAAGGACAGAGAAAGATAATATCCTTATGCATGAGCAATCTGAAGATCCTAATAATGCTAATGCAGAATCTGAGACTCAGCCAGAGAAGCAGAACTACACAGGACTATGGTACTTGGTGTATAAGCACATGGTATCCGGTTCAGGAGAAAATGATTCCAAGTTAGTAATTGATGGAGCAGATGGGAAAGAATCTGAGTATGAAGGTAGCAGATCAAGAGACACCTCAGTTTCATGTGAAAGTACACCAATGATGAATCAAGGTATGGACATGAAGGATCATGGTCTAGCTGACCAAGAAGTTGAACGCCAACAGCTTGAAGCCATCAAGATGGTAGAAGAAGCAATTGATTCAATCATCCCGGATGATCTTGAACATACACCAGACAGACAATTGATCACTGAAAACACAATTTCA
>NC_029790.2:5495018-5500727 GCF_000816755.2 Arachis ipaensis | reverse complement strand
ATGGCATTTGGAAATGGAATAACCGAAAAATGCGAAAAGGAAGATCAAACAGAATCAAAGGAAGGAAACAACCCGGACAGGAAATTACCTAGAAGCTGGAGCAATCTTAGAAAGGTGATCCTGCTTAGGAGATTCATCAAGTCATTGGAAAAAGTGAGAAAATTCAACCCAAGAGGGCCTAGATATCTGCCAATAGAGCTTGATCCAGAAGCAGAAAAGGTTAACTTAAGGCATCTAGACATGGCAGGAAGGAAAGGCACAGAAGAATGGATGCTTGATTATGCGCTTCGACAGGTTGTTTCGCAACTAACCCCAGCTCGGAAAAGAAAGGTGGGGCTGCTAGTGGAAGCTTTTGAAACAGTCATGCCAACCATGAAAAACTGAAGCTGGTCAAATAGCATAATAGCTTTGTATGCAAAGTAGATTCAAGCTAATTAAACAAAGCTGAAAGGTAGGAAACCACCCTCCCCTGGCAGCAACTTCTAATTAGTTTAGTTTTTGGCTTTACTTTTTCTTGCTCTTTAAGTATTGCAAAGATTGCCAACTGTGTGAAAAAGGGAGTTTCTATGACATGAGAAAAAGAAATATCAAGCAGGCTCTTCTATATACTCCTATGCTTACCTTAATTACTATGTATGATCATGAATATCAACATTCGTGTAATAATTTATGAGTTTAATTTTGATGTACTAACATCGTAAAGCGTTTTACACAGTCGTGCAGTTACATCCGTTCTTTTGGATGACCATTCAAGTGGTCAATGTGAAAAGAAGTTATTTTTACTGATATGGCATTACGTAATTGGATACACGTGTAAAACTACTTTACATTGACAGTGCATCAAAATTAAATTCATAGTTTATAAGTTGTATATGTATATGCCACTGTATTATAGAGATGTCTAATTGCTGGTTTCCTCTATATTTGCAGGTCAAAAAGAAGATCTATTTGATCATAATCCTCTGGGATGAGTCTGCATATTGTTAGGTTTCCAGAACATTGTGTGAGTAGCACTGTTTGATTGATCCTTTAAATTTTACTTCTTTCCCTTGTTTTCCATCCACTGTTTTAGCAGTTAGCAGATGCATGTATCCTAAAGACCTTTGCATTACAAATACCATGGACGATTTCGAATGTATAATAATATATAGATATATACATTTTATTTTATTTGGAATGAATCAGATTAGCCTGATTTGTGTCATACACATTTATTTATCTATACCAATATATAATGGGGATATGGAAATTTGGTATCCAATTCCTTCTTCCCATTTTATCCTCTTTCTTTTTTTGTTCCAGAAAAGGATTTACCCACTTCACTCTTAATAAAAAAAAGTTACTATGTATTTAATTTTTTTTATTTTTTATTTTTAAATTAGCTTTACTCATGACAGAGTTTAAAACCGATTCATTTTATTTCAAGTAATAACATAATTTGTTGATATTCTATAACAAAATTAATTAAATTACAATACACTGTTTAAATATTTCTGATGTCTATTGTTTATTTTAAAAAAAATACATATAAACGTGTACTCCTTAATTAAATCTATACCAATTAATTAAATTACAATACACTGTTTATATATTTTTCTGATATCTATTGTTTATATTTAAAAAAAAATTACATATAGAAAAGTACTTCTTATTTCTTAATCAAATCTATACCAATATATAATAGATTATACCAATGTATAATGGAATAGGAAAGTTTGGTATCCAATTTCTTCTCCTTATTTTATCCCTATTTTTTTTATGTTGGTTAAACACTGAATTCAATATAATTGTTACTACGTCCTCCATTTTTTATCAAACTAATTCACTTTCAACCCGACGACATATTTTAAAACTAATTTTCTTCCAATTAAAAAATTGCTACCACATACTCAATTTAAAAACGGACCCACCTTCAATAAAAAACTGATCCACCTTCAGTCTTGTTAGAATATAATTAGGATCAATTAGTATTATTTAGTATTTCTGAATATTTATTATAGGAGATTACGTCTTTATTATTACGTCTTTATTATTACGATTTTCTTAGTACCTATAAATACCCTTTTATATTGCGTGTAAAATTGTCTGATTCATTGGAAAACCGAGAAGTGCGGATGGGCAGCAGGGGCACTGTGGTGGAGAAGTCAGAGGAGCAGCTCCGCAATGAGATCGATGAGCTTCTCCGCCAACAGCGCGCGATTACGGAGCGGCTTCGTGATCCTCGAGGCCTTCGAAGGGGTGCCTTCTCAGCTCCTCGCCGACAACCCTTTCCTCCCCATGGAGACAGGAATGAACCGGAAGGTCAACCTCCTGCTAAACGCCGGCTTTCTTCTGCTGTTGTCAGGGTAGAGGAGGAGGGAGAATTGATTCAGGATGATCCTGCTCATGCACCGAAGAGTGTTAACACTAATGAGGCCAGTGTTACTAATCAATCTATTTCTCAACACCAGACTGGGTGGTCTAGGAGAGACAGAAATTCCAACATGGACTCGGACCCTCCTGCTGCAGAACCCGTTCCAAGGGTATTGCCAAAGAATGATGATCCTCGCTTGGTTAACAGGAACAAGAGAATGATTGGTCAGCTTCTTGGAACTTTGGAGAAATTTAGAAAGGAAGACATGAAACTCTCAGGAACAGAGGCATACATGGGGAGATCTACTTCTTTGCAAAGGGCTGAGCAAAGAGCACGTGAAGAAAGCGAAAGGCTAAGGAAAGAAGAGCGTGAACAAATTGCTGAAAAACGCAGGAGAGACTTGACACTTCGGGCACGTGTGGCTGCTAAAACTGAAGAAAAGAAGCTGGAATTGTTGTTTCTTAAGTGGAGTGAACATCATAAAAAACTTGGAAATTTTATAAGGACTAAGACAGAGCCTCCCATATATTATTTACCTAAGAAGCCATTCCATGAAGATGCTGCGATATTTGAGAAGCAGAAAGAAGAGGCTTTTCTAGAATGGAAGAATGCAAGGAGAGAGGAAGTGTCTGAGTATCAGAAACAAATTGGGGAGCAGTACCTTGCAAACGTTGAGAAAGATATGGAAAGATGGCAGAATGCAAGAAAAGCTCGGAAAGTAAATAACGACCAAGATTTACAGGAAACTATGGACAAAGAATTGGATACACATAGGCTTGAGCATGGTCCAAAGAAAAGGAAAATACCTGGTGGAAGCAACAATGAAGATGATGAAGATGTGGAAGACATCAATATTGGAGAGGAAGACTTGATGGAGGATGTTTTAGAGGATGATGCTGGTAGAAGAGTTGATGAAACAACCACAACAGAAGCAAGTAACCCTAGTTATGAACCTGCAGTTGATTCTGATAATGTAGACCAGAAGTGATGCCAACCAGGTCATGTAGTTTTCAATGATTTTTAATGTTTTGTTGCCTATTCCATGCCTTTTCTAGGCTACCATAGATAATTCAGATATACTAAATAATACTAATTGATCCTAATTATATTCTAACAAGTCGTACTTAACCACCAAGAAAATTAAATTACTCCTTCACTTTTAATTTTGGTCTCGCAAACGTTTTTTTTCTCTGCATCTTGCTATCACGAAATCAACAATCACGTCAACGTCGACCACTTGAACAGAACAGAACATGACTGAAGAACAAAGATAGCAACACCTAACTAGAAGACGTGCAACTTATCGGGAGATGATTCGACAAGAAAACAAGTTGATATATCAACTGATACAACTTCAATTTCAACTCTAATGCCCAACACAAGTGGAGGTGCCACAAACACAGGAGTAACCCGATTGACTACAATTAGAATAGGCAAATAGAAATCTATAACAATATATAATGTCGATACGGAGTTATTTAAATAAAAGAACTTCCACCGTTAACAGTAACACATGTTCTTCTATCTCATTTTTATTCTTTATTTCACTAATAGTTGTAGGAACCATAACCTCTTCTTCAATTCTTTATTCCAATAATTTATCATTTTTATTAATTTTATCTGTTTTCAATTTTTTTTTATTTCTCTTTCCATTTCTGAATATGCTTCTCTGTATGTAACCAATTATTTGGATGAGTTTTTGTGATTTTCTGAACTAGATAATGACTATGCTAAATGTTGATTTTTGACGCCATATATGAAAGGAGGAAAAAAAATAATTATGGGTGATAAATAATTTTTTATCGATCTTATCGTTTTATTTTGGGTATATTCTTTATGTATTCAATTTTTAGTGCTTCTCCTCTCTCACAGTTAGGTGCACTTTTCTGTATTATTACTGTTGCTATCATTCTCCTTCCTTCAACATCGTGATTGTATCGCCTCCATCTTTTTCTCGCTTCCATTAACTACAATTGCAAATTTTATATCGTTTTACTGCGGTTATTAATTTCATGCATAACTTTCACCCTCATTTTTCTTTCTCTTCAGTGTACTTACTGTATTAATTCTTATATATTTTTAATCTATCTTTCACATCCAAAGTTTTCTCTCATCAATTTAATTTTAAAAAAAAAATTTATCTAATATTTGTTTTTGAATTTTTTTACATGTATATACCTATCAATAATGAACCGAAGAATTCTCATAAATTATTTTGTTAATTCTTTTTTATTTTTTAAACGATTTTGTACAAGATAAAATTATTTTTAAAATTTTTTAAATTATTGATTATGTAGAATATTTTTTTAAATTTTGAGTGCATCAATATTTACCTTTTAGTTAAATCTCATTTTTTTTAAACTGCTTTGTATTTAATGATATTTTTTTAATTTTCTAAATTATTGATTATGTAAAGTATTATAATTAAAATTTGAGTACATAATATTTATTTTTAAATTAAATTAAATAAATTATACAACAAAAAATTTAGTAATTTTGTATTCCACAATATTATTTGTTTGACATATAGCCCTTATGATTTGATGAGTTTAATTTTGATGGTGATTAGCTGCACGTGTAAAACTATTTTACACTAATAGGACATCAAAATTAAATTCTTATTTGATTGACATAAAAAAGATGCAAAAAAAAATTTGCAACTACCAATGATTTGTTAAAATATTAATATGTTTATTTCCTAAACTATTAACGATGTAGAGTTCTGACATTTAAGTACATGCAAATTTGTTTATAATTAAATTAAAATAAATAATTTATATTTCAAAAAAATTAATTAATTAAATATTATTTGTTTGGCATATAGTATTGATTATTTGATTGGCATATAAAAGATACAAAAAAAAATATGTATCTATCAATAATAAAGTGAAAAAACTCTCATGCATATTTTGTTAATTATCTTTTAAAATTTTAATCAGTTCTATGTTGGTTAATATTATTTTTTTATTAAATATTAGATTGACATATAACATTAAAGATATGGTAAGATAATAACATCTATGAATTAATTTTTTTAAATAACCTGATAATATAATAAATATCTAAATTTTCTGTTATATATTTTTTAACAGTTTCAACCTTCACAATATTATACCGGCTAATTTAGATTAGCCAAAATAAAGTAAAATAAGTAAAAACAAGAAGATATAAAATTTTATTTTTTGTTCTGTAGTACAAAGATAATATAATAATCTAATAAATTGTAATATTCTGGTTTAAAAGAACATAAAATTTAATCAAAAATACTATTTGTACACCAAAATCAGCCACCAATGTATTTGTGTATAATAAATATATGTGTAGTTTAATTTAGGATTAAGTTTGATTTTGGTTCC
>NC_029790.2:5492944-5494970 GCF_000816755.2 Arachis ipaensis | reverse complement strand
AGCCGCCGCCGCCTCTTCTTCTTCTTCTTCTTCCGCCATATCCGCCGCACCACCGCCCGCCGCCGCCGCCGCTTCTTCTTCCTCTTCTTCTTCTTCTTCTTCTTCTTCCCAAAGCTCACTGCCGGCGAGCCTCCCCTGCTTCACCACCGCCAGCGAGCCTCCCTGCTTCCCCTCCCTCAATCCCTGTCACAGAAGGAATCAGAGCTCACCACCGCCCGTTACCCTCCCTCCAGCCCCTTCCTGTCATGCCCAGACCACCGCGCTCAACCACTGCCTTTCCTGTCCCCTCTTTTCTGTTTTTTATTTTCATAATCCAGTTATCATTTTGCTTTCAATTTCTGTTTTTGGTTAGTGTTAGATGCTTGATTTGATTCTGGATTAGTTTAGCTGGATTTTAATTTTATGTTAGTTGATTTTAAGGTATTGAATTGTTGAAAATTGCTGCTGAATTATTGTTGTTGTTGTTGAGATTTTGTTATTGAATTGCTGAAAATTGCTTCTGCTATTCTTCCGCTTCTGCTTGATGTTCTATTTTTGGTTGATGGTTCTTCTGATTTTCAATTTTGTTGATGGTTCTGATGATGATGATGATGACCATGATGATAATGGTGGTGGTGGTGGTGGGTTCTGGTTTAACTTGGGTTTCTATTTAATTTTGTTGTTCTGATGATGATGATGATGACGATGACCATGATGATAATGGTGGTGGTGGTGGTGGTTCAGGTTGGGCGTAGACTTCTGTTCTGGTGGTGGTGGTTGATTTTGGGGTGATCGGAGAAGGGTATTTTCGTCCAAGGGACGATTTTAAAATAAATTATAACCTTGGGGACCATTTTGTAGCAAAAAAAAAGTTGGGGACCATTCCGATTTTCGACTTCTACGTTGGGGACCAAAATCAAACTTAACCCTTTAATTTATTTTCAATGTGTATTTATATTCTAGCATGTATTTTATACAGTTGGGGAACTTTGGTGGCTAATTTTGGCGTACACGTAGCATAACTTAAACTTAATATTATTCTTTTCAGTAGCTTTTTATCTTTTTATTTTAATTTTATTAAAAAATAAGGAAGGATGTGATATTTTATGTATTAGATATTGTAAAAAATTTATTACAGAAGAAGTTAAGAATATAAGAGAGAGAGAGAGAGAATTTTTTAACCTATTAAATATGAGTTATATCAAGTGATGATTAAGATTTAAGAAACATATTAGAACTCTGAATTCAAAAAAAATTTTTTTGACTCTCTTTATACCGTGTTTTACTTTAACTAACTATTTTTTTATGGATAGTATTTAAGTGACAAACAAAATAGTACGAAGGTTCATATTAGATTATGAAAATTAATATCATCATTATAGTAGGATCGCATTATTATTTCAAAACATGCAAAATAAAATAATAAAATATAGTTTAATTAATTTACACAATAAAATAAACGTACAACTTATATAAGTTGTCAAATGTAAGAAGTAACGACAGTCTTTTATTCTAAGGGCCTATATTAAATTGCAACTTAATTTTATAATTATTAGTTAAAAACTTACAATAATGTACTATTTTTATTATATTAGTTAAAATAATATATTTTAATATTATTTTTAAAGATTACTGACATCAAATTTTGATAATTTGAGCAAAAATTTTGAATGTTTTATGTCGTACATTTTTTTAATAGAATAATAAGACAACTTAAAATTCACATCAAGAAAAAACTATTATTTTTATACATTTAGATATTCAGAAGACACAAAAACCAATTCTTTTAACAACACTTTAACGACTCATAAAAGTTAACATAATAAATGATTATAGATCAAAGTGATAGATAAGATTGAAAGTTGCGATAATAGTACTTGTTGATAATTAATTACGATTGGGTGAAGAGAAGGTGTGAGGAGAAGAAGAAAATGAGAAAGGAGAATAAGGCAATAATAGTGTGCGATAGAAATAATAGTAAGAGAAAATAATAGTATGTGATACAATAAGAAGATATAATAAAAGTATACATTAATAATTTAAAAAA
>NC_029790.2:5492179-5492656 GCF_000816755.2 Arachis ipaensis | reverse complement strand
TATATTTATTTCTAAATATATTTTTTTAATTTTTAAATTATTTTATCAAATCTATAATTAATTGAATTAATTGAATTTGTCCCTACTATATTAAGGAATCAATTTAATTGAATAATCTTGAAGCGTTTATATAGTTATTTTTATAGTCAATAAATCTGACAGTTTTTCAAGACTCAAAAAGTTATTAATAAGGATATGTATGATGAATTACGAAAATTTTTTTTAGGTACACAATTTTTATATTCTCCTATTTTGTTTATTAATTATTCTTATAATTTGATATGTAAAAAAAAAAAATAAACATTCTCATTTCTTCTTCTTTTCATTTCTTATAAGAAAATGAAGACCTCTTCAGATTCATATTTTGGCCTACCACTTAAAAAATATAAAGACAAATATAAATATCTATGACATTTAAATAAAAATTATCTTTTGTAAATAACTAATATGTATTTTTTATTTATATATAATTTTTTT
>NC_029790.2:5490160-5492159 GCF_000816755.2 Arachis ipaensis | reverse complement strand
GGCACTCATATCGTGTCTGTTGAGCCGCTAGTGTTAATAATGATTATTGTTTTCAATTTTAATTCTCTGTTCACAGTTGGACATTTTATATAGTTATTTTTCGTATTTATATAATGATGTACTACTGAATTACAAAAAATAATGGTAATAATATTAAAGATGTCAAATGAATAATAAAACTTTACAGATGGCACCTAAAAAATAACTATATATTTGCAATTTTTTATTTTTTTTTTCTAAAACAAATGGATTCGCTTCGGCCATGACCTTTTACAATGCTCATCCTTGATTTATTCAATTGTAAAAGAAAAGAAGAATTTTTAAGTTGTTTCTCGAATTAATTTATAAAGTTTACAGATTTAATCTAAAACAAAAACTATATATTTGTTAATAATAGTTATGAACAGATAGACATCAAAGCAAATCCAAATGGATTATGAAACTATATATGTTGTGTATATATTTCCTGTGACTAATTTTAACATTGTTTCGTTAATTATTCTAACTTCCATAATTCACAGTTATTGCAACTAGATTATGCAAAATGCTTACATGAAATAACCGTTACATGCTATCAAATTCATATCTAAATTTCCTAAGCAGATTTAATGAAAAAGACTCCCACATATAAATGCATGACCATATTCATTGAAATCCAAACCAGATCTCTCTGTCTTTTTCTCCAGTCTCTCTCAGGTTTATATCTTTACTTTAAAAAAAGATGCTTTTTCAGTTAATGAATAACATGAGAGGTTGTTATTCAAGCAATAAGGATTGGCCTTCCCTGGTTCTCATATCAGAACTCATAGGGCTTCTAATCTTCATCATATCATTCACAACTTTGGTGTTTACTTGCAATCCAAGCATCCTCACAGAGCTATCAGGTACACCAAAACCCCCCACCATGGAAATCCTTGCACTTTCTGTATCCGGGCTCAATGTTTCATACACAAACAAAAATGTATCAGCCAAATGGGGTGTGGAATTGGTGGTGCAAAACCCAAACCTATTCTCAACATTGTATTTGGATCACATGGTTGGTATGGTGCTATATAAAGAAGAGGTTATTGGGGTGAGTTCCTTGGAGAAAAAGTTAATTGCTTTGGGACCAATGGAACATAAATTTGTTAGCTTTAAAGTGTGGAAGAAGGATTGGGATATAGATGATGAGGATCAACCAAAGGTGAAGGAGTGGGTTGTGGAAAATATCATGATGGACAAACATAAAGAGAAGATTAATTTCAGTGTGCAAATGGGTGTATGGGGTAAAATTAAATCTAGTTGGTGGTCTTCAAAGAGTGTTATCATGAATCCTAGGTGCATGGATTTGACTATTAACTTTGTCCCTATGAGGGGTTTTGGAATGTTGTTAGATGAAGAGCCAATAAGATGTTATGTTCCTATGTTGGATAATTAGAATCTTTCTTTTTTATTTAAAAAAAAAAAAAGAAAATTATTTCTTCCAATCGTCAATTTGTATTTGACATGAAGGAATATATGTCTATAATTTTTTAGCCTGCGTTAGTCATATACAAGAATTTGTAAATTCAACTGTCACCCTTTGTTGGTATCTTTTATTATTATTCTTCTTAGTTAATTATCATGATTTTCAACAATTATTACAACCAATTTTATCATCCTGCATCTCCTCCTACTTTATCTACAATTAGAAAGACTACTAGAGTGGAAATTCAGGTGCAGTCAACTTTACATGAAATTAATAGCTAATAATCGTTAAATAATTTGCAGCTCTCAGTTATCAACTTCACGTAAAATTAACTGCACTTGAATTTCAACCTATGTGTAATTACCAATAGTAATAAAACGGATAAAAATACATTTTTACACTACTTACTCTTTTGCCCTATTTTATTTTATGTAGATTTTATCCCATTACTATTTCTAATAGTAAAAGTTTTACCCTAACTCGTATTCCCATTTCTGTCTCTATAATTTTTTAAACTAATTTTTATTAACTTATATATATAGAGAAAGAAGA
>NC_029790.2:5483848-5489725 GCF_000816755.2 Arachis ipaensis | reverse complement strand
CAAAGATTGTTTATTAGATATATTAATATAATAAATTAATATTACGTATTCCAAATTAATTAATTAATATATTTACAATTATAATTAGTTGACCATCAGTCCATCAAACAATATTAGAACATTATTAGAATCAATAAAAAAAATTATTAGCATCAGACTTTAATAATGGTGATTTCTTTCAAATCCATGGTAATTTTGTGGGTAAGTTATCCTTGCATATGTGTCATCATCTCAGCCATTGATCAAAAAAATTTTCAACTTTTCAATTAATGTATTCATTGGTTATAGCAAAAGCCTTTAATGAACATATACCATAACATATACTACATTAATTATTGTATATACATACTATATAGCGTATTGGGAATCATTTGTAATTATAATTTATAATCTCTAACTTGTTTTTCATTTTAAAATATACCCTCCATCTCTTCCTGAAATTCAACATGCATGTCTCAGAATTTGGAAAACACATAGAACCCACTACCCACTGGTATTTTCGCCTGCGTTGTATACCCACTACCCAACCCTGAAATTTGTTATTCTAGAACCCTCTACCTAACCCTGTTTGGTTTTTTCGCCTTCGTTCTATACACAGCGTACATTTAGCAAGAATGATCTCCTTCGATTGAAAGGTTCCGGAACTGGTGCTCTGATTCCGTCGACTAGGCATCGACGTCAACTGAGGAGATGGCGAATGCTAAACTAATGTGGCTCCGGTAGAGAAATTTGTAGCTGAACTTCTGCTTGATCGAAAACTATGGCTGCTGGAAGCTGGTTTACCAACATTCATTTTTCGGCTGCCTTCGAATTAGGTGCGTACGAATTAGGTAAGGTCACCTCCCTCTGAGAGTGCATTTTTTATCCGTTCAAGCTCAACCTTTGGTTGTCATCAAGGTATGTCCAATTAAGTTTTTTTGTTAATCCATATTAGTTTAATTTGGATGATAGTCCATGCCTTTTCAACGGTTCTCTGTTTAGGGCGTTGTGTTGCTTTTAGCATAAACTTAGTGATCATACATGAAGAATTGGGTGCTTACCTTTAACAATGGGCATCCAAAAATTAGCCTATTCGGGTTGGTGTCTGTCTTTGACATGTAACAGATGGCATATTTTTCGCAGAAATATTTTGGGGCAACACCATCTGTTACATCCGCAGGTTGCAGTGAACTTGAACTTGCATATCCAGCTATCAGTTTCTATTGTCCGCCGGCTTCACCTCTGCCTCGTCTCGTGTTTGAGGAGCATGCATCACTGGCCATCAATCTGATTAATATTAAACATAGGGGTGGCAACACTACCCGAACCCGCGGGTACCCACCCCACTCCTACCCGCTCGGGGCGGGTAATTACCCGCTCCCGCACCGGGGCGGGTTTTAACGGGGCGGGTTCTTGTGCGGGGCGGGGCGGGGTCGGGTTTAGGTTGAACCCTGCGGGTTTTTTGTAGGTCGGGGCGGGGTCGGGTAGAGCAAAAATCCGCCCCTACCCGCCCCGTTGCCACCCCTAATTAAACACCACCATGAATAACTATTATCAATTATTGCATTCAAAATTGAAACAATCTGCTTCGATCAATGGTGATTAAAGAAAGTGAAGATTGGTTGTGATGATTAAATTGGTTGTGAAAATCGACAACAAAAAGAAACGAATCAGCTATAAGAAGAAGCAGTAGGCCTTATAATGGTTTTTCAAGAAGGTTTTCCACGTGGGTCGACGGTACCGTTCCCGGCAAGGGGATGAGTTACGTTCTTCGATGATTTCGGAAATACTTCACTCCGCCTGTGAGTCACAGAAAAGGACATACACCCGCATAACCCTAGACGAAGAAGCAGTAGGCAGGGTCTTCGACGGGGTTCGAAAAAATCTGTCACTAACGATGAGTCACCGAAGAAATCAGAGGAATGAAGTAGAAGAAGAGGCTGTTGACATTAAAGCGGTATTTAGGGGAAGGTTTTGTGAGTGGGTTGCCGGAAAAATCAAACGCTTCAACTACAGGAACGGTTGGAGGAGCAGCGAGGTAGAAGAGGAAGCTCTATACATTACACGGGTATTTGGAGAAGGTTTTGCGAGTGGGTCGCTGGAAAAAATCAAACCCGTCACCTATAGGAAGGGTAGAGGAAGCAGTGAGGTAGTAGAAGAAGAAGCAGTGGACATTACAAGGGTATTTAGGGAAGGTTTTGCGAGCGGGTCGCCGGAAAAATCACACCCATCAGTCCATCACCTACAGAAAGGGTAGAGAAGAAGGAGCAGTGGTCAGTAAGGGAGAAGAAGCAGCGAGGTTGAAGAAGAAGCAGTTCCTTCGAAGTGTATTTTGAGAGGTAGAAGAAGAAGAAGCTGTAGACAATCCAATAGTATTTGGGGAAGATTTTGATTTCTTTAGTATTTGGGGAGGGATTTGTAAAATCAATTATTTGTATATTGCACCCATTTATATTACAGTTCAAATACGTTATGTGGTATAATGTAAATAATATAAAATACAATGTAGTGTGAACACATTTATTTAAGGAATTAATGAGAGATTGAAAATTTTTTAGATCAATGGCTAAGATGATGACACATCTGCAAAGATAAATTACCCACAAAATTACCATGAGTTTGGAAGAAACCACCTTTAATAATACCAAATTTATTTTTGAGCAATTAACACTATAAATGTCAAATTTACATTTGGTACGCTCACTGTTATACAACCCAAATTTTATTTTTATCTTGTTTGATTTTTTTTTCTTTTTTTATTCTCTTTTATTATCTTTATCATAGTTGTCAAATCATCTTTTTCATATTTTTCCTTTTTTATATGTTCAAAAAATTAAAGTACAAAAATTTAATTTACAGTACAAAAATTTTGATGCACATAAAAAATTTTAAATGACTATATATAAAAAATATTGACACTTAACCAACAAAATACATACAATACAAAAATTTTAATACATAACACAAAATTTAGTACATAATATAAAAATTTGGTACATGGCACAAAAACTTTTCAAGAACTACATATCTAAAACATCGACTCCTAATCAATAATATACATACAATATATAAATTTTGGTGTACAATACAATTTTTTTACACACATATAAATCTTTTGATACACAATACAATTTTTTTAAAAACTGTATGTTCAAAATATTGACTCACTGAAAGTTTGTGTTATACATTAATAAAATTAGTGTTATTCACAAAAATTTTATATTATGGATACAAATTTTAGTATTATGTATAAAATTTTTTATCCTACATTAATAAAAATTATGTCAATAAATTTATATGCTCTCTAACAAATTAACAATTATGTGTTAAAAAATATGAAAAAAGAAAAGTAATAACGCATACATGTGCATTTTTTTTATTTGTGTCAATTTAATTGGAATTGACTACAAAAACTCTTTTACTTGTAGCATCACTCAAAATTAAATTAGAAGAACCCTGTAATATATAATATTTACATTTGCAGGAGTAAAACTTGAGTTTAGGGCATGTATCTACAGCAGCGTTTAAGTAATGTCTTTTGATTTCATCAAATTATTTAAAATAAGAAACGGTCTTTTTAACGTATAAATAGTTGAGAATTTACATCATTTTTGATAAAATTAAGTCTACGATAATGATATTTATAAATTGTTCTTCTTTTCAATGTATAAATGGTTGAGAATTCACATTATCATCATTTTTGATAAAATTAAGTCCACGGCAATGATATTCATAAATTGTTCTACTATAATTCTTCGTAGATAACTTTAATTTTGATTTAATAGTTGTTTATACCCTAACTCAAAACTTAAAGTCAGGCTCAAAGTACAGAAAATTCAAAAAGTAGTTACTAAATAGTCGATCTCCTAAGAGGTCGGACAAGAATACTACCAAGTGATAACTCTTTCTTGAAGGAGTTATCCTTATTATCTTTTACTTATTTCTAGAAGAGAGATCTCAACAACCCCTAAATAAAAGGAACAGTTATTCGCCAATAATGGTGAAACTATTCCAACAGTAGTTATTAACTCATCACCTATAAATACACTGATATTTCTCAGATATACTTAAGATCCAATCTCTTATAAATTTGGTGGTACCCTTATTGACTTAAGTATCGGAGCGGCAGCCATCTGACACAAACTAAGACGGACGCTGCCTCATTAAGAGTCTGAATCTCACATTCAGGTCTAAACATAATCTAGTTTTAGATAACTCTTAAAATAATAGTATATTTCAATAGAGGATGACCATACACTTTTTTAACTTAAATAGTAAATATCATGACACAGACTTTGAAAACTTTTAATGTAAGAGATAGAAATTTGTAAATCTTTCATAAGTAACCTCATATATACTATTTAAATTCTTTGCCACTAGAAATTACATCTCGTGCCTTATTTGATTTTGTCAAATTTGTTCAACAACGGAAGTGAATGAGGAAAATAACATAAAATTTATTTCATATCATTTTTTTTTGGCTTATGTCACATAAAATCTATAAATAATATTTTTTATTAAGATATTTTAATTTATTTTTTATTTTAATTTTTAAAATTTTACTTTTACTTCAAGAAAGTAAACTAAAATATATATCGTTTTCTCCTAACAACACCGCTCCTTTGACTACATTCAAAATGAAATAAACATTAAAAAAAAAAACATATAAACATCAAAATATATATTAATTTTGTAGTTAAAACAATAATAATTGGTTACATTTTAACCTGTGCATTAATAAAAATACAAAGGCCACAGACTTTTTTTGTTGTGTCTGTTATCTCTGTAATGACTTTTTCAACTGTAAAAATAATTATATGTTCAATATTCCTTAATGAGAACCCAGACCAGACAACATGCAAAAACTCCAAACAAATTCGGAAGAAATTAGATTTCAGTTAATATTTATCGTTTTGATGTAACTAAAACTTTATAAATAAAATAAAAAATTAAAAGTTTCATGTTAAATATACATTAAAACCAACCACTAAAATTAATTACATACAAAAACGTTTAGACATATAATATCATTTAAAATTAATTTAGAAGGATGCCATAATATATATTATTTACATTTACAGGAATAAAATTTGAATTTAGAACCTCATGTATATATATACTCAGGGGTGGAGCCTCTCATATAGCAAGGCATAATGGCCCCTAAACTTCAATTTTTTTTTATAAACTGTGTGTAAATTTTAATTTAATTCTCTTAAAATTTCATTCTAATTTTTTTATATTTAAAAATTAAATTTTGGTCCTTCTTCAAATTTNCTTCATGAAAGTAACTAAAAAATATCTTTTTTTAACCGCCGTTTCTTTCTTTGATTATATTCAAAATGAAATAAACGTAAAAAAAACACATAAATATCAAAATATGTATTAATTTTGTAGTTAAACAATAATTGGTTACATTTTAACTGTGCATTAATAAAAATACAAAGTCCACAGATTGTTTCTGTTGTGTCTGTTATCTGTAATGATTTTTTCAACTGTAAAAATAGTTATATATGTATAAAATAAAAAATTAAAAGTTTCATATTAGGTGTATACTAAAATCAGTCACCAAAATTTGTTTAGGATAGAATACATATTAAAATATAAAATATACATTAAAAATAAATTAAATTATATATTTATTTGTATAAAAATATATGGTGATTGATTTTGATGATCAATTTTAATGTATAAATAGCATTTTTAAAAAGCTTTATATTTGCTAATATGGTTGTGAACAGATAGGCAATGAAGCAAAGTGGATCCACTTTTATAGTTTTATCAACTAACTATGTTCTATATAACTACTATATGATTATTACTGTCAACATTTCGTTACATATAATTAACCACATGCAACAATATGATACAAAATTGTTAGATGACAACCATTTCTGTTTG
>NC_029790.2:5483094-5483789 GCF_000816755.2 Arachis ipaensis | reverse complement strand
TATATAAATGCATGATCAATTGATCATCACATACATTCATCTAAATCCAATCAAAAATCTTCTTTCTTCTTCTAGCTATATCCAACTCAAAAGCTACTCGTCATATATAGTCACATATATATTATATTCTATCAAAAATGGAATATTCTCTATTATTGAGGAAGCATAATGTGAAAGATTATTACCATTCAACAAAAGAAAGCCCTTACATAGTTCTCATGGCAGAACTAGCAGGGCTTCTAATGTTCTTATTATTATGCACAATTCTGGTGTTTACTTGCACTCCAAGCATCCTCATAGAACTTTCAGGTAAACCAAAACCTCCCATGGTGGAAATTCTTGGACTTTCTGTCTCAGGCCTCAATAATGTTTCATACAAAAATGTATCATCCAAATGGGGTGTGGAATTAGCAGCAAAAAATCCAAACATCTTTTCAACATTGTATCTTGATCACATTGAAGGTATGGTACTATTCAAAGATGAAGTTCTTGGGGTGAGTTCAGTAAAGATTAATAAACCAATTGTTTTGGGACCAAGGGAACATAAATTTGTCAGCTTTAAAGTGTGGAGGAAGGATTGGAATATAGATGGTGATCAACCAAGTGTGAAGGATTGGGTTGTGGACAATCTTGTCATGGAACAAAGTAGGAATAACATAAACTTCAGTGTGCAAATGGGGGTTTGGGGTCAAATT
>NC_029790.2:5481250-5483041 GCF_000816755.2 Arachis ipaensis | reverse complement strand
TATGTTGGATCGATAGTTAGCTATATACCTTAGTTTTTTTTTTTTTGTTCATACATATGGTCGATGTTAATTAATTAGCATGTAATTATGTAATCAAACATGAATGAATAGATGTACATCTATTAGATTAGACTTGTATTGCACAATAATGTAGAGTTTAAATGATTAATTTATAATTTGGATTGCACATAATAGATATTTCAATATCACATAATGGGACAATTATAGCCTCTTTGTTATAAATTGTTTTATTTCCTTCAATTCGTCCTTTTTGTTCAAAATTAACATTGGGCATAAGAACATCTCCGTAAACTTATCTTAACAAAGTTTTCAATGAAATAATATAACGGTATATAGTTGTACTACATGAAAAAGGTTTCAATTAACTAAATTTATCGATAATCATCCCAATATCTTCATCTTCAACTTCTTGTTTTATTTGATTTATAGACCACATCATGGGCATAACGTTATATATCTATTTTTCTTATTTCTATTGTGGGTATACGTTAATACTTATGGATCAAGATTTTTTAAAATAAAAAATTGCTAAAATAATAAAATAAAAAAATAATAATTCTTAAATTAAGATAGTAGGACGAATTGTTTGTAATTATAATAATAGCCCATAAGAAAAACATATCACACTAGAACAGCACATATATAATTAAGGTGGTCACTCATCACATACATGTATTTTTTATTTTTATATAAAGATGATTTAAGATATAACAGTTTTCAACTATCATCTCGGGTTCGACTAATCACGTAAACTGGAAACTCAAGTGCAGTCGACTTTACGGGAAGTTGATAGTTGAGAGTCATTAGATAAAAATTTAGTCAAATCAGCCAAATCATCTATCTGCTCTCAATTATCAAAATTCACGTGAAGTCGAGTGCACCTGAATTTCCACGTACAAGAAAAAGAGCAAGTGTAGAAGAATCATTCATGATTGGATGAGATTCCACAATAGGCTTGAATCCGAGTATCAAGATCTTTGATCTTGCTTTCATCAAAGAAGCGAAGATAATCATAATGGTGGAACGTTGTTTTGTAACGCAAGGGATGTTGTTGATTGACCAACTCCTGAGGAATCTCGAATGTGTTGGAGCAGAAAGAAAAGAGTCCCGTAGAGTATCTTAGATTCTTGACATGACTACTCATTGTAACTCTGTGTTCGCATGGCCTTATCCTACCATTGCTCCAAATCTTGAATGCATCACCAGCCATGACAACAAAGGAAGAAGGAGAAGCATCAACACCTCTCCAGACTCCATCGTTGGATTTGATTTCTAAGCCATTGAGATTGTTGAGTTGGTGAACTATTGATGTGATGGTTAAGTCTGTGTGAGGCTGCAATCCTGTTTCATTCTCATCGTTCTTGGGTGGCCTATATTCTTGGCATCGAAGCAGATAGTCGCTTGATTCTATCATCAATTTGCATCTTTCCATGTCCACTCCGTAGCTCTCAAACACCATCCTCTTTGCTATATGGTCTATTTCCCCCATTAGCTTTGCATACTCATTAATCCTTTCACTATATACATGCATTGGTTATGTCACGGATATTAATAGTTTTACTATTATAATCTTTAGCTGTTAGGACAAAGCGGTTTGAATAATTATATTTCTAACGCATCCGTTCTCTTTTTCACTTTTTTTTTATCCTTAAATTAGGGTGAGACTCGAATCTGAGACCTCTAAATAAAGATAAAAAATTATGTCATTTAAGTTATAACTCGTTGGCTAACGCACTCATCCTCTTATATTAATCCTTTATATCACACATC
>NC_029790.2:5476113-5480330 GCF_000816755.2 Arachis ipaensis | reverse complement strand
TTAAATTGAAAGAAGAAAACATATAAATAATTAGAGTTTAATTTTGATTGACTGATAGTGTAATTATACTTGTTCTTTTGATGACTATTCATGTGATCAATATGAAAAGTAGTTATTTTTACTAATATGGTATTATGAAATTAGAGATATACGTGTAAAACTATTTTACATTGACATTGCATCAAAATTAAATTTAAATAATTATATGTCTAATAAAAAGAAGAATGATAGAGGGCTATCAAAATTTATTGTTTTTGACCATTAGTTAGTTATCAATATTTTAAAAGTGTGAAATAAAGTAAGGTGTTAGATTACTAAACTAAAAAAATCGAATTGATGACTAAAAGTAATAGTCAAAATCAATAAATTCTAATGATTCTCTAGTATTTTTCTATTAAACATATTAGAGATATAATTATTTATGTAATTTTTTTTTATCGACTAAAGTTTGTTTAGATAAAGAAGTCATTTTCTTTTAACTTCACCATATTTAAATAGTTTTTTAGAAAGTTACATTTGGTTTTGAAAATTGCATTAAATATTAATACTATAACTTTTTATAAGTTAAAAGTTAAAAAAAAAGTTATTTATAGACCTATCCAAACGGACTCTAAATAAATATAATGGGAGCCACTTAGATAAAGATTTCAAAAACGTCTTTTTTTTAAAGATGTTTTTTAAAAATTAAAATTTAACACATATAATCAATTAAATTATATTATTTTTATTAAAATTAGACTGGACAAATTAGTTTAGTAAAAAATTAATAAATTAAATTTTAAACTGGTATAAATTAATATTTTTTATAAAAAATTACTACGATATTCCTATTATAAAGCACAATTAAAATATCCCAATTATATATATATATATTGAAAACTTTAAATTCTAACCCTATAACGATAGAGAAGAAAAGGGTTAGAATTTAGAATTCTCAAAATTAATATATATAATAAGAGTATTTTAGTCATTTTATATAATAGGGATATTGTAGTCATTTTTTATAAAAATAATATTAATTTAGACAAATTTAAAATTTGATTCACTATTTTTCGGTCAAATTAATTTGTTTGACCTAATTTTGACAAAAATAATATAATTTAAGTGATTATATATGTTATATTTTAATTATTAAAAAATATCTTTAAAAAAAAGACGTTTTTTACATCTTTATGGTAGCATCCCTTTCAAATAAACATTACTATGACATAATATCAGATAAAGAAGACCTATACAAATTTAAACAAATTCAAAACAATTCAATTATCTCTTTTTATGGACTTAAATTTTTGAGATAAATAATATCGTAATTTTTGAGATAAATGAGATGAAAATGGTACATACCAGAAACGGTTATTGCCTTGAGGCCACATTATGTTTGCAAAGTGTTGGCAAGCAGGCATAGAGAAAGGGTCATCAATGCCCAAAGATTCATACAAGGGAATCCAGGAGACTTGTCCCAAGTAACCATGAAAAAGCTTGTCACTCGTCTTCTGTGCTTTTGTTTCCACTGGCAGACCGAATAGTTCCTCCATTGCTGACACAAGACACTTGCATAGCGACTCCCCAACCTTATCGAACCGCACCACAAAACAACCGTGCTCCTCCATCCCCCTCCTTGCCACACGGCACGCCGATACCCATGCCTCCGTGCCTGCCTTCATCTTTTCATCGCTCAAATCAATTACAGGAAATGGACACACTCTTATTTGTGATCCCATTATTGTTTGGTCCTTAATTGGATCAATAATGTTGTAATTTCTCTTAATTATATATAATACCATCTTTAATTTATATCATAATATTTTGGTCACTATCGATGTTGACTTGGAGCAACATGATTATTATTAAATGTTATCTGTTCAATAATTTGTTAACACTCATCTTGTATGATCATATGCTTCTGAACAATTTAGCTGAATAATGTAGCATCACTTCACCAATAATTGAAATTAACATATACTTAATTACTCGTACTTGGTGCATTGATTTGATTGATTAACGGTGTGATCCATTTTATTATTATTGATGAGGACCACAGTACTATGTTATGTCACAAATATACTGATTTAATTTGTGGAAGAATAAATACAACTATATATTGATATCAGATCATACGTGTTATGAAAATGAAACCATATGTTAATTAAGAGATTAAACTAAGCAACATGGTTATTATTAGCCTTTCTAGCTATGGATAATAATAATACTGAAAAAAAAATTGAATTTCATCCAGCACCGCACCTAAAATATATATATATTTTTTAATTTCTATCTCCCATTTCTTATGATAGGGGAAATATTTTTTATTATCCTCATTTTTTGTGAGAAAATATTATCTCATGGGATCCCACTGAAATTATTCAATTTAATAAAAATTAGATTAAGTTTAGTAATTATGATAAAATAAATTTAATGTTTTTAAGTATATGAATAATAAACATCAAATTCTCAAATATTAAATAAAGTATGCAATACATATATAATTTTAAAAATAAAATACTAGCATTGTAGACGTTCAATAATTCATATTTAAAATGCTTTAATTTCCGAGTCAAATATATATTAGTGTAGGAAAAGTATAGGTAAACAATGAAAATATTAAATAATGTAAATAATAGATATATCGGATGTTTATTTTACTAGTGTACATATGGTTATTTTAATATTAAAATTTAGAGGGTTAAATTGGAGGTGTAGTGTATTTTTATTTAATTAGTGGTTGTTCATATTGTTCAACAAAGTCATTGTCCCTAGCATTCCCGTTAGTGTATTACAACTCTAAATTAAACCACACTTAGACACAATATATAAGAGCAAGTTGGCTAATCATCATGATCTAACACTCCTGTTATTATATTCCACAATAGGCATCCATTCGAGTTTGAGGTTGTCTGATTCTGTGCTGGTCAAAGAATCGAAGGTAATCATAATGGTGGAATGCTGGTTTATAACGCAAGGGGTGTTCTTCATCAACCATTATTTCCTCTGGTATCTCCAATATGTTGCCACAAAATGAGAATATTCCTGTTGCGTATCTTGCTTTCTTCTCCTTCATTTCAACTCTGTGTAAACATGATTTTATCCTTCCATTACTCCACACCTACAACATCAACTTCTTAATTTCAATATTTTCTTTTTCTTAAAATATTATTTGTACATTAAAATTAGTCATTAAAATTAATCATCATGTATTTATATATAAATATACGTATAATTTAACTTATTTTTAATATATATTTTATATTTTAATGTGTGTTTCATACTCATAATTAATTTTAGTGACTGATTTAGTATTGTTATAAAATAATAGCAGTAAAATAACAGATTAACTGATTTGTGCCAGCTCACTCTAACTACTTATTGCCATGTCAGGTGCAGCAGAATAACAGAATAACCGCCTAACAGAATATGTAGGTAAGATACCTGGAGTGCGTCACCAGCCATGACGACAAAGGAGTTGGGGGAGGCTTCAATGGGTGTCCATTGTTCTTGATCATCAGAAACATGGCTGGTCTTAACTTGCAAGCCATTGAGATTGTTAATGGGATGAAGCACTGATATGATTGACAAGTCAGTGTGAGGCTCCAACCCTAACACATTCTCATCTACGCCCTCGCTTCGTGGCTTGTACTCCAAGCAACGAAACACATACTCGCTTGTTTCTTCTATCAATGATTCGTATCGTTCCATCTTCATACCATAGCTCTCAAACACCATTCTCCTTGCCACTACCTCTAATTCTGCCATCACTTTCGCATACTCATTGATGCTTTCACTGTATCAACCAACATACGCATGAAGTAGTATGGATGAGCATGTGTCACCTAGAACAATTTCATTGTTTTCTCAAACTTGATTCACTTATTTCAGATTTAAAAAATAATTGAAACTAAATTTGGCACAATACTAATTAAACTCAGAATTTTACTATTCGGTCAAACTTGATTTACTCTTTTTTTTTTGTAACAAAAATAAAATTAAATTTGACCAAACACTAAAATCTTTTTACACCTCACATTTTATATCAATAAATTCTGAGTAAATTGGCTTTCTGTGAAATCAATAATAATTGACTATTAAATAATTTAGTCAAACATGTTCAAATTATCTATTAATTTACAATTAATAATTTTGTATAAAAGACAATTGTATTTAAGTTTTTAGTTTTTATTTTTTATAGTACTCATAATATTCATCAAAAAGTATTTTTATTG
>NC_029790.2:5471878-5476076 GCF_000816755.2 Arachis ipaensis | reverse complement strand
AAATTAGTCATTAATATTTAAAAATATATGAAATAAAATATGTTATTAAATTATTAAATTAAAAAAATTAGATTAATGGTTAAATAATATCCAAAAACAATAAATTTTAATGATCTCTAACATTTCTGGTTAAATTATTCTATTATTCATAACTCTTTTATTTGGATCAAGACATTAACTTACTCCTTTTATTCTAAAATAACTAAATAGCTGTACATTTACAATTAGATATACATACAAAGGATTAATTAAATAAAAGATTGAACGCATTTTAATTCAAGATCGCTAAAATTAATTGCACAAAACCATGAGCTTTATTGTTATGAGTTTCTTTTTTCTAGATTTACGATTTCCACTCACACCATCTCCCTCTCATTCATTTAAATACACTTATTTAAGATTAAGTTAAAAATTTAAGATAGACACACACTTATTTGAAACAAAGAAAAGTATAACGATATATTTGACAATGCAAGGAATGAAGGGAAAAAAAGCGACATACCAAAAAGTACGGTTTCCATGGGGCCACATAAAGTGGGCGAAATTTTGCACTGCATCCATGGACAAAGGATTATCAATGCCGATAGATTCATACAATGGAAGCCATGGCACACTTCCTATGTAGCCATGTAATGGCTTCTCATTTGTCTTTTGTTTCTTGGTCTCCAATGGCAGGCTAAACAGTTCCTTCAAACACGTCACAACGGAGTTGCAAAGCTCCTGGCTAACCTTGTCGAACCGCGCCACGAAGCAGCCGTGCTCCTCCAGCGCAGTCCTCACCACACGGCACGCCGACCGCCATGCCTCGCTGCCCGCCTTCATGTTTTCATCTCTCAAGTCAACCACATAAAATGGAGACCCTCTTTCGGATCCCATCTTGCTCCTCTCAAATCTCAATGCAATCAAGAAAGACGTAGCTGCTCATTTTTTCAAGGACAAACTATTTATTATGTCTATGGTAAATTCAAACTCTCGATTTCATAAACAATTTTATATGTCTAAGGTGGATTAGTTCTCAATCAAGACACCAGATAATGCGCCACCGAATCATATATTGATTTTTATCTTTTTGTGTATAAATATACTCTTAATATTCTTAATGTATAGTTTGTATTTCAATATATATTCTAAGAAATTAATTTACTTGCTGATTTTGTTTTGCGTTTATAACATGATCGTCTAGTTTTATTTTTTTTTTTCATAATATCCCTCAGGAGATCAAGAATAAATTTATCGCAAATTGCAATTCCATTTAAAAATTTAAATCATTGGCCAATATTCAAATTTCCAACACCTTCTCTCTCAAAGGAAGAGGTAGCTAACACTCAACAAATTCGGTGAATATATAATTCCTTAGTATCTCATTCGTTTGTATCAATGTTTGTGCATAAACAAATTGATAATTGGATGAAAGAAATATAGATCCAACAACTCTTATTTATCTAATGTAGTTGTGTGATTCATAAATATGGTTGATTATCCATTATATTTTAAGAGTTTAATTTTAAAACGTTTTATACAGTCGTTCATTTTTTTTGTTTTTTTGAATGATGATTCACGTAGCTAATATAAAAAATTGTTATTTTTGTTTATGTGCTATTAGTATTACATAATTGAATATCAATCCCGTTACGTTACCAACAGCATTTCTGCCAATTTCTGCCAACTCTTATTTATAACTGTGTTTAATAGAAGTGTCTTTGTGGATGTGTCTAATAAAAATGTGTTTTTTATGGCTATGTTTAATAGAAGTGTTTTTATAGATATATTTTTTAGATGTGTCTCTTTATATATATGTTTAAAATATAATAATTAACTATTATTGGTAATAAATTGACAGATAATATGTTGGTACCTATACTTTTTCATTGAATATACATGTAAAAAATCAAAATTAAATTCATATTTTAAACACAAGCAGTTTTTAGATATGTATATAAATCTGACATTAGAAGAATATATAAACACTTCTCTGAATTAATATATATGAACAACCAAAATACAGACCTGATATTTTAACCTCTTTTAAATAACAGAGTATTGTAAAAAAATGTATAGAATAAGAATAAATTACAACTGCCAAAATAAGACAGGGTTAACGGTTTAGTTTATTTATGGAAAAAATGTAAACTAAAGTCTAAAGTTGATATTGCACAGGCATATATACAATGGAAACATCCTAGTTGGCTTTAAAAACATTAAGACACCAAAGAACCATTCACCAACAATTTTTTTTGCTTATTTTATTGAAAGACTCCAAAGCATTGGGAAAGGTCCCTGAACTCCAAATGATATTGAAACTGGGCTTAAACTGGCAAAACCATGAAATCAAAACCGCGGCCCAAGGCCCATTAAGGCCCAACAAAAACCATAAACCCTCACTTCTCTCGCTACCACAACGACGATGGCCGCCAAGGAGATCCTAACCCGTCGCCCCGTGGCGGCGACCATCAAGCTCACCGTTCCAGCCGCCGCAGCGCGCCCAGCCCCACCGGTGGGTCCCGCATTAGGTCAGTACCGTCTTAATCTAATGGCGTTCTGCAAGGACTTCAACGCTCGCACACAGAAGTACAAGCCCGATACCCCAATGGCTGTTACGATAACAGCGTTCAAAGACAACACCTTCGAGTTCACCGTTAAGTCGCCGTCGATCACGTGGTACCTGAAGAAAGCTGCCGGCATAGAATCCGGAAGCGGGCGCCCCGGTCACGTGACGGCGTCGACGCTGTCGCTGAAGCACGTGTATGAGATCGCGAAGGTGAAGCAGAACGATCACTATCTTCAGAATATGTCGCTCGAGGCAATCACCAAGTCAATCATTGGAACCGCGAATAGCATGGGGATTCAGATTGTGAGGGACCTCGATTGATTCAAAGAAAATTCTAGGTTTTGCAAATTTTCCCCCTTTTTCTATATTTTGGAAAGTTTGGATTTTGTGCGTGTATTGGGTGAAATGGTTGAATGTAGGGTTTGTGTGAACGTGAATTTTTTGGACATGATGAATGAGCCTCAGTTTTTTGTTCTTCATTAGATCACTTATATAGTGCTTTATTGCAAATCTTTGCATAGAATGTTGTATTAGGCAGTTAATAACTGCAATAAAAATTTATTGAAATTTTAAGAAATATGAATTGATAAGGTCAATCTGGTGTGTGTGTGTGTGATTCATGAATTGGTCATGTTTATAGGTTTTGGGTTGGATTATTAATTCCTTGTGTAGTCTCAACTCTTAGTGTGAGAATTATATTCTTTGTATCTATAATATGATTATCATGTCTTGTTGATGGTGATGATTGTATAGTTCTCCATATTGGTCTAGGATTTACAATCCATTGGTTCAAGTTTATATATCATGGATTTGAATTTGACAATTCATGATTATCCTTTGTACTATATGTTGATTATATGGAGTAATGGGTAAAATTTTTGTATGCAACAAAAAAAATCAGATCAGTAGTCTTATTTCGGAATGAGATGCCAAAACAAGAATTAGATGTGTACTACAGAAGCAAAGCATATACATTTGTTTGTAACTTTTAATTTTTGGGAGAATTAGATTGAAGTTCAACTTATATATTCAATATCCAATGAACAAACAAGAATTTGGTAATCATATTATCATTACAAAATTTGCTAGTGCTAATGTTAATTTCATTAGAACTTGTATAAATTGCAGAGAGCATAAATCCCCCAATTCCCCCTTCACTCACATATAGATTTCTTACTTGACAATTTGATTTTGCGAGTAGTGACCCATGACTGATGACATAGCAAGGCATGCTTCAGCTAGGGGTATGCTTCAGCTAGGGGTGGCAAATGGGCCTAATTCTGCCGGTCCGGCCCGCGTAACCCGCCAAAAAAGGTGGGACAGGCTGAAAAATTGGGACCGCCAAATAGCAAGATCCCACCTAACCCGCACCGCTTAAACCGCGGGCTTTGGGGGGCTTTCCTGCCGGGTTTAGTGTTTTTTGGCAAGGGAGTATTTTTACAATTTTTTTTGCCAAAATCCAACTTCTCCCAACCCAACTTACAAGGTAATGAAGATGAAAATTGAATGTCTTGGATTATGTTTATTTTGCTTTGGAAACAATATTTATAATTATATTTATTTTGCTTTGGAGACAATATTTATAATTATGTTTTGGATGAAAACTTGGTTTATAATTATGTTTATTAGATATTTATAATTACAAAGACT
>NC_029790.2:5467437-5471326 GCF_000816755.2 Arachis ipaensis | reverse complement strand
TTTGGCGGGCTGTCCGTAGTTAGACGGGATGAGGTGGGATTTTAGGACTGCCTCACTATGCGAGAAGGGGTGGACCAGCCCGCCAAAAAACGGGTTTTCGGCGCAGCGGATTTTCCCACTTGCCACCCCCTTTGGGGGAGTTGGCTGTTAGTGACTCGTTCAAATGCTGCAACTAAAAACAAGTAATTTAAATGAATGGTTAACTTCATAATACATTTGTTTTTGGTTTTTGATTTCATTAGAAGTAAATTTTTTTTTTTTACTAAAACTGTATATGTTAGTTTTTTTTATGTCTTTGTAAATAATAAATTTGAAATGCAGTTATTTTTATTGATGGGGTAACATATAATTTAATGTTTGAGTAAATTATTTTTGTATTGATAGGAGATACAAATTAAATCTAAAAGCAAATACATAGCAATACAAATAAAGGTATTTGTAGGATGTATATAACTATGGATTTAAATAGGAGAAACCATCAAATTAGTGAGTGGCAGTGGAATAATTTTGTATGGGTACAAATTATAAGAGATTATTATTTAGGTACGCTCAAAGAATTATAAAAATTCATAAATAAGTGAATATATGCTAAATAAATTTACGACTTTTTTTTTGTCAACGGTGATGAACCAAGTTTATGTTGCTATACAGTATACACTTATATTTGAGGAGTTCTTCATTTTTTGGTCAACGGAAGGGGTATGTGTCCCACGAAAATTGGAAGAATAGTGTGCTTAATGGGCCATTAACCGACTTGGTGGGCCAAGCGATGTGACTTGTGGCCCATATTCTGAACAATTGGCAACTCCTATTCCACATATTAATGAAATATCTTCGTCCAAAAAAAAGAACAATTAATGCAACTCGAAGTGGGTATCATATCATCAAATGGTGACTCCATTTTAAATTTTAAAATATTTACAATTCTAGGGCACTCTCGAATCTGGTATCTTTCTTTGGTATGCTTAAAATTTTTATAATTTTTTTAAGACCAAGAAAAATTTATGATAATTTGACCCAAAATAAAAATATGATAAGAACTAATATAATAAATCAGCATTTGACCAAATTGTTCAATACATTTAGCTTAGTTAATTACTTTTCATATATTTAAGTAATGTATTTAAAGTACTACTAGTTAAATAAAATTTAAAAAGCTGTAAGCAGAGATCATTAACAAAAAATAGCACAAAGCAGGATCAAAGAATATTTGGAAAAAGGGTAGAAGCAATGCAAGTGAAATGATTGATGTGTGACATTGTAGCATTTTGTTTTGCAAACGTATTAATAAAATTAGTACAATAAAAATTGTGTTTGATTTTTCTGTTAAATTTAACAAACCCAATAAACTAAGAACCTATTTATTCTCCTCTCTAAATTTTATTATAATAATATATTCATAGCTGCCCCTTCTCCAAGGCAAATGCTCCCTTGGTTCTCAAGCCACCACAACCCCGTAAGTGCAAAACGTAATTTAAAATAATAAAAAAAAGGGTTACATTTTAATATTAAAATTATTTACTCTTGCATTCAACATCGAGTTGATCCACTTTTATTTATTATTGAATGATCTAACTTAATTTATTTTGACATGATGTATCAACTATCTTTCCGCTTTTAAAATCCTTGGAAACTGATTTGGGTAATTACTCATAAATTTTTGACTAATTAAAAATACAAAAATATATCTAACTTTTTAAAATACGAGACACTTAAGTCCTTCCGTTTAGAATGATAAAGACAAATCGATTTTTTGAAAAGACTTAGATATCTTGTGTTTTAGAAAGTGAAGGCCGTTTTGTATTTTTAATTAGTCGAAAAATTTATTTGTTTTCGAAATAAAAAATTAGAGATTTATTTGTTATTTACTCTAATAAAAATAACTAATTATTATTAAACTTGACTGGAGGACAATTAAATCTATTTTTTAAAATAATAATTTGACTAAAAATATTTCTATGAAAAAGTTAGGCTAAAGAGAATCAAAAGGGGTGTGTTGAAGTGTGGCTATAAATACAAGTGGCAACATAAGCACTTAGTTGTAAAGAAAGTTAGATACTCTCAAAATTAAACAACACTTTATTTTCTCTGTTTCTATGGCTGGCCTTCAACAATATAACTTCTTCCCAACCGATCTCTTCTACCCAAAGCCTTCATCTCCGGCTGTCGCCAAGCCCACCGTTCTTCCCCTCCAAACCCCGACCGGAGGCGACATCACCGCCAACGCTGAGGATCACCACAACCAACAACAACAACCTAGGAGCTTGGTCAAGGCTACCCCTTCTACTACTACTCTCCTTCTTCATCATAACAACAACAACAAACAACAACAACAACAACAACAACCAATTCTTGTCGACAACAAATTCAAGAACACCCCACTTTCTTGGATGGATTGGATCGATCAAGAAGAGGGATCAGAAGGTTTTTGAATTTTTTTTTTCTTCCTAAGGAATTATATATTATTGACCTTTTCATGTTAATTTCCATAATCTTGTAAACTTGTTAATTTAAGGGACTTAGCTTGTCACCCTTTTCTTTTCTTTTCTTTTTTTTTTTTTTGTTTTCATAGCTTTAAGTTGTTGTCTTCTTCCAAGTTCCAAACCAACCCTTTTTTGGTATTGGGTTTTAATTCATATTTGAGGAGCTTCTACCACGTGAAAGGTCATATAAATATAAGAATGGAAAACATCAATAAAATTGAAGCTTGTTATGTTATTCTTTCTTCTATATACAATTCCAGCATGCCAATCAAGAATTATGAAATTGTTGAGTTATATGGTTCATTCCTTCATTTTAATAACTACTTTATATCAAATTAAAGTAATAAGTAGCGAAGTCTAGGATCGGATACACATTATTTAGACTTAGTACAGGAAGAGTTTTAAGTGTACGAAAAACACCAGTATTTCAATTATTTTAATTGTTGATTTGAATTATAAAAAAATATATAATATATATTAATTGAAATCAACAGTTAAGAACACATGTTTTTCGATACACTTGATTTTTCCAAGAGATATATGTTTGCGTTGAAATCAAATTGATGAATATGTAACACTATTGATATTGAATAGTGTCTAAGCTATAAGGTCAACGATGTTGTATACAATAACTTATTATATATATAAGTCAAGATTGGCTTGCTACGGACACCACACTTCTTCAGGGAATGTCCATTTTCTTAAATCAAAATCAAATTCAACATAAAATAAATATTATTACTATTATTATTATTTTGATCAACTTGTGAATCAATTGAATTGAATAGTCACCTTATTATGACTTCAACACATGAACATGCCGAGTCTCATGGCGTGCATGTTACGCAGAAGCCACTTTTTTGGAGCCTAATCAGAATATGCCACGAATATTCTTTTATTTGTCTTCTTAGTTAATTTGATGATGTCATTAATTACATCAATATTACTGTACTTTGCAGCTCATGCTTCACATGGTGATAATTTTCAACCATCAAATTAATTACCTTATTTTATTTTCCCGGTGTGAAAACTAATTTGTTAATTAGTGTCTTATATATTGAGTGAGATTCTTTTCTAGAAAAGACATTATTATTAGCATCTAATATAGTGTAATGTAATATACCGCAACAATAATAATATAAAGATAGAATATGCTTTACCTAAGAGAAATCGATAATCTTATGCGCTTATCAAAACATTAATTACAAAATTTTGTTTATTATTGTTTATATAGATTGAAATGACATAAGAATTATAAAAATCAATATATTAGTACATAAAGTTGAAAAGTAGTATTATTGCATAAATTTTCTGTCTATTTGAATATATGGGCTACCAATTCCCTTACTAAATTGCTAATTCAAAGTTCAAACCAACCATAATTGATTATGGAACAGATCAAAAGA
>NC_029790.2:5466494-5467260 GCF_000816755.2 Arachis ipaensis | reverse complement strand
CACAGTTTATTTTATTTTATTTTTGAGGCATGATGGGTGGTTGGTGGTTAATGGTTATTAGTAACGGTCTATAATGTGCCACCTAACATAACATAACATAACAATCTTATGGAAATTAAATAACGAGTGAAAGGAGAATCTAGCTACCCTTCCAATTATCACGGTATCTGTCTTTGCTTATCAATTATAATGCATAAAAATAATCGAATAATTTTGCTGGGACCTCACCCAACATGTGTGTTGTCCTAGATTATTCAAATAAATAAACTTTCCTTCTTATTTATTCTAATTATTGGCGTATGGATGCATGTGGTGGGGATTGGAATTCTCAATGAGAAACTTGAGGAATTGGTTGATTTATGTGTGAGACATATCACATTCCAAAACCAAAAGTCTTACTCTTAGACAAGAAAAAGGAATCACTACTTTTGGTGGTTGTTTAGAAGTTTATTTTTCATTGGAAACTTGAAAGCATACTTTTCATGGAAAAACTGAAAAACTATATCATGTGATCGCAAAATAACAGTTACTAAGACTTAAAAGACATTAAATTTTTTTTTTGTCACTTTTACACTCACTCACAAGCATTTCCAAGTTTCAATTTCTTAGGCTGTGTGTTTGAAAAAGATGGAGAGATTAAAATTTAGAGATTCACACTAAATTAAGTTTTTATATTATGTTTAGTGTAAAGTATACAAAATTAAATTATATTTTAATATTTTTTTGTTTTAAGATAAAAATGAAGATAAAACAAAAATATTTGCTT
>NC_029790.2:5430259-5448849 GCF_000816755.2 Arachis ipaensis | reverse complement strand
TGGTTGTTTAGAAGTTTATTTTTCATTGGAAACTTGAAAGCATACTTTTCATGGAAAAACTGATATCATGTATCATGTGATCGCAAAATAACAGTTACTAAGACTTAAAAGACATTAAATTTTTTTTTTGTCACTTTTACACTCACTCACACCAAGTTTCATATTGCGATTTTATCAGGATTTTAATGTTATCTACTCCATAAAATTTTAAAAGGGATTTTAAAATTTTAGAAATGTTTGGTAGCGAAAGGAATCAACCAAAAATAGGCAAATAGCTGTTTTATGTTTTATTTAGTATTTATTAATTGTTATAACAATTAATAAAAAAAATATTATTAATGTTTTAGTCTCTGTCTCTATAAAATTTAGTCATCAATATCTTCATTCTTTAAAGGTATTGAAAGGATTGAAATTTTGTATTTTGAATCTAAAACTTTAGTTTTAGTCTCTAATCACCAAATACAATACTGAATCTTAGTTTTTCAATCCCAATTTTAATTTCTAAAAACAAACGCTTCCTTAAATTGTCAACCATGTTACTAAATTTTGATGGTGTCATAGACTTATGTATGTAGTGAAACAGACCAAATTAAATTAGAATTAAACAGACAAAATAAAATTATAGTTGTTTTTTGTCACAGATCCTAAAGTTACAAATTTAGTGAAACTATGAACTAAAGAAGTTCACAAGTCAATAGGAGATTAGGACTTAGGAGTAGTTATGACTCATTAAAATTTAAATCAACATACATTATTTGTATTTAACCTTATCATTTATTTATTTCTGGGAAGTGTTTTGACTTTTGACCTTTATAATTAATATCGCTCTTCATAGTTCATATTTTGTATTTCATTTTAATTAATACAAAGGATTGATTTCTTAGTTTAATTTATTGTCATTCTTCCCTATAAAGGTGAGAACCCAAATTAAAGAAAATTGTGATCACTCTTCATGAAGACTTCATCAAATATAACAAAGACAAAAACCAAATTTTAATTCAACTATAAAAGTAAAAAATAGATGAAAATTCGGGCTTTATAATTATTATTCTTATACCTTAAAAAGGTTGGGCATAGGTAAGATATTTCTAAGTGAGTCCAAAAAAAAAAAAAAAGAAATATTGTTTTCTTCGTCGTGTGGAAGAGTTTATACTTTGTACCCAAGTGATTTACTTTGCTTCTATAACTTAATTTTTTATTTTTTTTTATTTAATTAATCACATTACAAAAAATTCACTTATTTAACTTGATGTAGTCCCTTCCAAAGAAACAGAGGCCTCCTATTGAAGTTTTCCCTTTTTATTTTTAATATTCGAATCCAAGACTCTTGATTAATAAATTGAATTACTTAATATTGAGACAGAAATTTCACATGAAATTGTTTCTGGATGGCTGACATGTATTATTATTTGGTTTGAAAAAAAATAATTTATTTTATACAAATGATTTAATTAAAAAATTAATTTAAATTGGACCAAGTAGTTACTTTTACTCTCTTCTTTTTCGTTACGCTCTTAAAATTTGTCTTTTTTTTCCAATTTTTTAGAATTAATATCAAACTTTCAATTGAATATGTTCTTTTTATTTGTATTTCTTAATCAAATTTATTATTTCCAATATATTTTTTAATTTATGTTTTTATTCACTTCTCTATGAATGATAAAAATCATTTAATAAATACGTAACTATTCATATCATCACACCATTTGATGTTCAAGATAAAATTAATTGGATGTTGGACAATAATTTTAGAAGTTTTATTATTCACATCTTTGTGTAGAGTCAACACAGAAATTAATTAAGTTATTGTTACTTCCCATATTCAAGTCATTATAGGTAAAATTAATAAGGATGAAGAAGAAAAACGTATCAAATTCATCATTTAGGAATTTAGAGATAACACATGTCAGCTATCCAATGATATTTGGTTTCTCACCAAATACACTACAAATTGATTACTATACAAAATTTCCAATGATTTAAATTCCTTTGTTACTATTGTTATTATGAATAGTCATGTTGATGTTAAATGCTATTTGTAACAAAATATTGGAAAAAGAAAAACAATTATAAAAATCCCTTCCCATCTATTTCGAAAAAATATAATACTCAATGAAAAATATAATAAGCATAGTAATAAAATTGTGAAAGAAAAAGATGAAGAAATTTTATTGATTGTTGATTGAATGAATTGTAAACTATGAAAGTAAAATTAAATATATATAGAGTATTGGCCTATGAAAGATAAAAGTAAATAAAGATAAGATATAGAGATAAAGATAAAGATAACTATAAGATAAGATAAAGACTAAATTATCATTTAATTTGTGTATTCTGTTGGGCTAAATTTGTGGGCCGTGAGACGTCTTTATTGTTGTCATGGGCTAAGGTGGAAGAGTGGTTTAATACGCCCCCGCAAGCTGGAGGATGAAAGATGTCAAGAACACTAAGCTTATTCAGATTAAGATGGAAGGGTTGGGGAGACAAAGGCTTGGTGAAGATGTCAGCTAGTTGCCCAGAAGAGGGAATTGGGAGAAGTTTCATCACTCCAGCTTGAGCTTTTTGTCGAACCAAGTGACAATCAACCTCTAAATATTTGGTCCGTTCATAAAAAACCGGGTTAGTAGCAATATGAAGAGCACTCTGATTATCACAATATAAAACTGGTGGGCGGATAGGAGAGATGCGTAAAAATTGTAACACATTTAGTATCTATTGAAGTTCACAAGTTGTGTTGGCAAGTGCACGATATTCTGCTTCCGTGGATGAGCGGGCAACGGTGGTTTGTTTCTTGGTCTTCCAAGAGAGTAAAGAACTGCCTAAGAAGAAACAATAACCTGTTAAAGATTGCCGAGTGTCAGGACATCCGGCCCAATCAGAGTCACTAAAGTCGAGAAGCTGAATTTCTGATTCCCTTGGAAAGAAAAGTCCTTTGCTGGGACTAGTTTTCAGATATTGTAACACATGCTTGGCAGCTTGAAGATGAGATTCAGTAGGAGATGCCATGAATTGACTTAATTGTTGAGTGGCATACATGATGTCCGGTCGAGTAGTGGTGAGATAGATAAGACGGCCAACCAAACGACGATATACAAAAGGGTCGGATAGCAAGGGACTTTTGTCTTGATATAGTCTTGTGGTACTATCCATTGGAACAGAGGCAGGTTTAGCACCTAATAAACCAGAATCATCCAAAAGATCAAGACAATATTTTCTCTGAGATAAGCAAATTTCCTTCTCCGATTGAGCAACTTCAATACCCAAAAAATATTTTAATGGGCCCAAGTCTTTAATTCGGAAGTGTTGATGTAAAATAGACTTAATGGCAGCAAGTTCAGAAATGGAATTACCAGTGAGAACAATGTCGTCAACATAGACTAAAAGGATAGAAATTTTATCACCAATGAATTTGACAAATAAACTATAATCAGATGAGGTCTGCTGATATCCATGAGATAGCAAAAGATGAGAAAGTTTGTCATACCACATACGACTAGATTTTCGTAAACCATACAGTGACTTTAGTAGCTTACAGCATTGATTCGGTTGAGGAGATATAAATCCGGGTGGCAGAGTCATATAAACATCCTCAGAAAGATCCCCATGTAAGAAAGCATTATTGACATCCAACTGATGTATAGGCCAATGCCAAAACTAATCTGATAGTGGTAGGCTTGACAACAGGGGAGAATGTTTCCAAGAAATCAACACCTTCAGTTTGAGTGAACCCTTTAGCCACAAGGCGTGCTTTATATCGATCAACTGAACCATCAGGCTTGCGTTTGATGCGATAGACCCATTTACAGCCAACCGGCTTAACCCCTGCAGGGCAATCAACAAGACGCCAAGTTTTGTTCAGCTCAAGAGCATCCAACTCATCTTTCATAGCACTACGCCAATTAGAGTGTTGATTGGCGTCCTTAAAAGACTTTGGCTCAACGTCAGAATGTAGAGATAAAAGAAACTTTTTATGTGAAGATGAAAGAGGAGAAAAAGACATGACTGAAGATAAAGGATACTTGCACTTTGAGGGAGATTGATTTGTAGAGATGAGAGAGGAATTACACAAGTAATCAGAGAGATATGCTGGAGGTCGGTGAGGCCGGTCGGAATGACGAGGATGGGGTTGCTCAGGTGGTGAAGAAGGTGACGGGGGATGAGAAGGTGATGGTGGACTGATGTCTAGTGTTGAAAGTGATTCGGTGGTCATGGGTTCAACTTGGTTAGGAAACGATAATGAGGAAGAAGAAGAGGTTGTTGGAGAAAATAAAGAACTAGGTGGAGTTGGGTCAATGGGTATAGGTGAGGGTTCAACTGGAAGGCTAACTGAATCTTGTTTTTGAGAAGGTGTGTTTGGCAATGTTGGGCTGAGTGTCTGGAATTGGACATTTTTTGTGACTAAGGGCAAGATCTTTTAAAACATAAACATAAACAATATACCCTTTAAAACCAGATTGAAAGCCAATAAATACAGCCTTTTTGGCTCTTGGATCAAATTTTGATCTATTTGCCATTTGGGTAGAAACAAAACATAAGCATCCAAAAACTTTAATGTCATGATAATTTAGTAGATGATTGAATAAAATCTCAAATGGTGTTTTAAAATTAATTGCGGATGATGGAACTCTATTAAGTAAATAAACAGCATGTCTAACAGCATAAGACCAAAAAGATGATGGTAAATTAGATTGAAACATAAGAGCACGAGCTATGTTCAAAATATGTTGATGCTTGCGTTCTACCCTTCCATTTTGTTGAGGAGTTTTAACACAACTACGTTGATGACTCCTTTATAAGAAACAGTAGTTCGAGAACCATTTGGTAAATGAACAATAATAGGAGAAATTTGTGTGTAAGAAATAAACCAAGATAAATTTGATGCAATGTGATCTGTGGCACCAGAATCAATGATCCAAGTATTCAAGAATGAATCTCGATTTGAAGAATTGTTAACAGTAGAAAAGGTATTGAAGGAACAAAGATAATGAGTAGTTGGACTTGGCAGAAGCTCAAGTTGGTTTGAAGGACGAGCTTTTTCATTGAAAGGAAGTGCCATGAAAGAAAAGTGTTGGGCTGACGAAAGGTCCAAAAGAGACTCCGGATGAAGTTGCTGGTGTGCCATTTCTCCTTGATCTATGGATGTCAGCAGAGCTCAAGAGGAGCTCTGATACCATAATAAAATTGTGAAAGAATAGGAAAATAAAAGAATTGTGAAAGAAAAAGATGAAGAAATTTTATTGATTGTTGATTGAATGAATTGTAAACTATGAAAGTAAAATTAAGTATATATAGAGTATTGGCCTATGAAAGATAAAAGTAAATAAAGATAAGATATAGAGATAAAGATAAGATATAGAGATAAAGATAAAGATAACTATAAGATAAGATAAAGACTAAATTATCATTTAATTTGTGTATTCTGTTGGGCTGAATTTGTGGGCCGTGAGACGTCTTTATTGTTGTCATGGGCTAAGGTGAAAAAGTGGTTTAATACATAGTTCAGGAACTTATTTGTGAAGCAATGAAGAGGTGGTTGAGATAGTATCCATAATCCATGGCACCAACTCCAGTATCAGCAACAAAGGTTCAAAGGACGAACCAACTTTGCTCTTGAGGCTCACAACAAAGATTTTTAAAACACTTTAAAATTTCAATTTTAACTAATTCATAATTCAAATTTAGTTATTTCATAGTCAATTTTTAATTTTAATGTTTGCTACGAATATTAGTCTATTATGATGCTGGTGGTATCCTAGTGCCTTGTACATTTATCTGTTTCTACTAAGAAATTTGACTACAAGTTCAATGCTTATTACTTGAGGCATAATTTTAAGGCAGAAAAGGACAAACATAATGAAATTTGGGTCATTTCATTGTAGCAGTTACATTACAATTACATATGATGCTTAGCTTATACTGAATTATACATGGAATAATGATAGTAACAATTAATTAACAATAATATTAAGCAACTAATTAAATAACTAAGACATGATTATGATGAAGATAGGGAATTAGAGAAAGTAAATTGAAATATGAGGTTTGTAATTAAGGGCATTTTGGTCCACCCCTTTTGGTCTTCCAATTGTTGTAGCAAGGGCAAACTTGCTTGTTGCCATAAGTACCAGGAGGCACACATAAGCACTTTGCACAACACTTTTGGCAGAAGAACAAACATGGCTTCTTGTATTGTGTCTTTGAACACCTTGTTGTGCAACGTGGTCCACATTCTGCATCCACCAAAATCTTACTAAGTTTAATTATTCCATCATAGTCATCATCATCAAAATTTCGAGTAAACGACAAAAATGTCTCCGATTTTTTATCTCGAAAACAAATAAATTTTCGACTAATTATTAAAAATATAAAAGCGTTTCTCATTTTTTAAAACGTGATACATTTAAATCTCTCTGATGGATCGATTTGTTCATGTATATTAGATGAAGAGACTTAAGTATCCCGTATTTTAAAAGGTCAGAAACGTTTTTATATTTTCAATTAGTTAAAGATTTATATGTCTTAGAATTAAAAAGTTAGAAACTTATTTAACTTTTTTTTAATTCTAATTTAAATAAAATAAACTTTAATTATTGAAAAATTTTTAGGACTACGTACTACTCTGATTAATTACTTATCATTAATAAATTCTTAATTTGAAAAGATATTATTATGTCCTTAACTATTACCTGTTGGTTTAAGACTGCCTTCAGTTATGCCATGCTGAAACTCAAGAAAATAACACATCAAATTAACATATATAATGAAAGAAAGAATTGACATGCATGGTTAAAAATTGAAATAATGGAAAAAAAATATATGCAGAATTTTTCCAAAACAAAAAGCAAAAATATTTGGAAACTCTCACATTAATGGGGAAGTGGTTAGAAGTGGTTATGTTAGTGTTAGGCTGCGGAGCTGGAGCCTCTGTGGTAGCAGCATCAATAATCTCAGCCTGAAATCATAACCACAATTATTGTGACTAACATAATTAATAAACCATGATTAAAGAGACAAAAAATCATGTTGAGACTAATTAAACATAGGAATGAGTATAAATGAAAAGTTATATATGTTGGCTTACATGGTTTTTTAATGGAAGAAGCAGCATTGCAACTAGGAAGAGCATAACTATGGTTAGTGTTGTAGCCATTGCTAACACTGAGAGGAGAGTAGCACACAACAGAGAAACTAAGAGAGAGAAAAGAGTGATGAAAAGTTATCTCAAAAGTGTATATGGTGTGGTCTTCAAGAGCTTGTGAGTATGTGTAATTATAGGCAGATGAGGTTTCTGTCGTCTTCTTTTTTTCTTTTTTCTTTTTTGTTTTTGTTATGCATGAAAGGTGGATCAATGTTGGTTACTGTTTAATAAATGATTGCTATATTCACGTAAAGTTGATAGCTGAGAGTTGTTGGATGAAAATTTAGTCAAATCAATCAAATCATCTAACGGCTCTCAGTTACAATTTCACGTGAAGTCGACTGCACCTGAGTTTCGACCGTGTCTCTTCATATTCATTTAATGATACTTTGTTAGTTATAATAATATGGATTAGTAGTTCATGTGAGCGGTTAGGATGAAAAGGACAGGTGGCAGTATGACATGTGAAGTCACATGTGGGTTTTCCGAATGGCGCAATCAGAGTAACGAACTGATAGAAGAAGTGGCAAAGCATTCACCATAGGCATATCTCGGATGGGTCTTTGTTTGAAGCTTTGTCCTTTTACACAAAACAAGGCGCCATGGGGAATCCTTCTCGATACTCAATAATGCTCAATAACGCACTCTACCATTCCCGTGAACTTGTTTCTTTCTTTCTTTATTTATTTATATTTGTATTCTTCTCCACAAACCACAATGTGTGTGAAAAGTTACTAACAACCGTCACAACTCTCAAACTGAAATTAACCGCTCCTTACTCTTCCGTCCTTTGCTCTAGATTCTACTACTTCACTCCTTCAATCTTTTCCCATTCTATCATGCACAAAGCTTTATAGAATTCTTTTTCGGATGCTAGACTCTCAAAACTCATAATATAAAAGCGTTCACCAAAATTTACAATTTCCTTCTCTATTAGGCTATTACAATAGTATAATTCCTTATTTAATATTATTCCTATCATCACTTATACTTACTAAGATTTAATAGTCAATTATTTTCTAAATTCCGTGTATCAAGCTGGGTAACAACTAACAAGAATTATTTCTCGATATTAACTTATTACTGCCTCCTAATTGTGTTCATACATTAAAATATAAATAGCCAATGAATCTTAAAAGCATAGGATAATAGCTCACTCGTCTCGCTTTGTGCTTGCAGCGACCCATTGGCCAGCGATAAACCCTTAAATGAAGTTCAAATTTTTTTTCTGTCATTAATTAATTTGGAGGAGTTAGCCGTCCATGTCAACCAGTGATAAAGAATGTGCGTTAGGTATCAGTTTGTTGTGTTGGATTGCTCTCGTGAGTTTTGCATTTGTCTATATTTGGCAGAGTTTGTGCGGTTAACTCAAAAAGCCACAATGTCCCTGTGGTTACCATATAACCAAATCAAAATGTGTCAGACTTCTCTACCCAAAGAGATGACATGCAAGTTAACAACTTCACTAATATACTATCGTTAATTGTTGATTACGAGATTAAAGTTACAAAAACTAATGCAGTGCCCATCCTCAAATCCACATTGAATTCTAAAATCCACAAATGCAGTGCCCATCTTCATGTGTTGATGCTGATTGCGTAAACCAACAATAGAGTAATACTCTACTCCTCTTCAAGTTACTTGCTAACATTTTCGTCCCACTAACTTTTTACTAAGAGTCCGAATTCTTCATATTTCTCACATGGTTAAGTAACTTGTTTATTCACGTGGTGTTTACGATGCCGAAAATTAATTGCCTAACATATACTAATGGACCTCACATTAACAATTTTTCCAAAAATCATATATCAAAACCAATTTCGACAAAATCGACATGATATTAAAAGACACCAGAGAATTACCTCGCAAAAAAATCCTTCGGAAGAAATTGTAAATACAGTACTCAAAACGGAGTTTATGGGCAGCTTTTTACTGCTTCGCTCTGACATAAGTACACCAGGAACAGAAAACAGATCCCTTCACAAAATTTGTACCAATAATTGCTTCGGATATTTTCATTATCACATTATAGCAGAGTATAGCATAGCCTTTAAACTAGGTACCTCGTCCCCAACTATAACAGGACCACTTAAAATGCAGAGGTTAGAGAGCAATGAATTTGGATCAATTCAAAAGGAGTAGCAGTGAGCGGTTCCCTTTCCGTTCCATGATACTAATAGTGAAACACACATGCTAAGGCATTAGAAATAAGCAAAAAACCATTGAAAATTTTCCAAATGCTATTTTCTAAATCACACACCAGCCTGTCAGTATCATGAAAGCAAAAGAAAATTGCGGAGCTTGCAAGAGTTGGGACACATGGAATGCTGAGTGAGAGTTAGGCTGAGGTATCATGGGAGAAAAGTTAGTTGAATTAAACCACTGAGCTAGTTGCACCCTAAAATTATATAACTCAATCAAAAGAATTTCCCCATCAAAGGACATCATCTGAAGCATGCGATAAGCGAGTCATGACAGAGGCACCAATACTCTTTGTAAGGCAGGGACATCCACGGCATTGGCGAAGGAAGAAGGGTTCCCCGTAAAGATTGCATTCTGGCAAATGAGAGTAAAAAAGAGGAATAAACGGAGGAAATAGAAAAAAGGGTGTTGTTAAACAAAGAATTGGATAAAACAGGAAGAGAGCAACGAATCATGAAAATGGTAAAGCAAGTTAGCACCATTATCTCTCTCACCTTTTCCCAATGACGATTCCATATGCTACTTTGTAGATGGATGACCCAGAGACCCCTAACAAAACACTTCTGTAATGTGGCAAACTTACTTTTCCTGAAACACAATCAATTGAAGTCAGCAAATAATGTTTTATGGTATATAGGAAAAAAGTCACATAATGCAAAGTGTTACTGCTCCTAGGTCACAGCTATCAGAGCCACTAACAGATAAAAATCCTATACAATTGAAATTTCAATTGAGCCTTAAGATTTGGTTTTTTTCAAGAGATAGTTGATGAAGTCTGTGTCCAACTTATATTGGGCAAGCTTTCACCAAGGTATGCAAGTATTGAAGAGAGGAACTTGCTTCAAAACTAAAGGAAGATGACAACTGCCTAATTACCCCAATACATATCATCATACGTAAATAAAGCAAGTCTTAACATTTTGATGCAACATTTTGATGCAACATTTTACACATTAACCACCTATTGCCACACATAAAATTTCACAAAAGAAGCATTGCTCGGATCCCGCAAGTGCAAGCTTCAGACCTCACCTATGCTCAAATAGTTGCTGTGAAGGAAAGAAACCAGGATACTTGATTTTTTTCTATTGAAATCCTTCAGATGCACTGATTCCTTGGATGAGTTCATTTCATCAGTAACACCATCCTCTGGAGAAACATTACTTCGAGAACCACAAATTTCAAACCATATTCCAGAAGGGAATCTCTGTGGTCTCACCAACCAAAGAAGTATCTTGACATAAGGTGTAGCATGAATTACCGAAATAATGACTTCAATCAATACACAGATGAGGTTAATGGTTGTCTCTGTGATACTAAAGAATATATAGAAAACCGAAGTAGTTGGTAAAAGAAGTATAAGTGGTGTAAATAAAAGAGATCCAACAATATGTTGCTTCACAGTGTAGTCAAAGCTATCCAACCTCTGACGAAGAGGATTCCACTTTCGGCCACTGCAAAATAATCAGCAATGCTGTCAGAAAAGTTGAGCAAGTATGCTTGCAAGCAAAACAACTATTCTTCCAAACAATGATGGACAGAAATAGAGATATACGGAAAATATGATGGCACTCAGACATAATACAAAGGGATCTAGTGATATTCACTAGAATTTACAAAATGCATCAACTTCCTTACAGCTAGCAACAATTGATTCTCTCACTAACTCACCGGATAGCTATTATATATTAAGGATAATGTACGTATCAAAGTATGATGCTCCAGAGGAAAAAATTAAAAATGAAGCTTGAGACAACCTCAATAACTTTTATTTGTTTAGTGTATGTATGTGCACCTTGCAATTGATTGAAAAGAGAACTACTACAAGACAGAATGATTTACCATAATACATAGAAGTGGTCAGATTAGACAGTGGTAGAACTCACTTCCTCATCTAAAGGTTTTTAATAATGCCAAATAAATGTAAAAGATAAATTCTGACAAAAACTCTGGCTGTCTATTTTTTTTTCCTTTTCCCTAAAAAAAAAATGAACTTCCTCCTAAGTGAACAAATTATATTGTCAAATACAAATTTCAGAAAGTTCCATCCATAAACCATAGGCAATACAATGCTCAACAATTAAATTCAAATCACATCCATATAGTTAGCTAATAATCTTAAAATGAACAACATTTGGTACCTGAAAATCCGCCACAAGGCTGCTAGTGCCTGTATCTGTGATGAATACACAAGCGAAATCAACCGATGAAGAATTGAAACATGTAAAGTTGCCAACACAATCATGTCTATAATCATGGCAGCAAAAGCAGTGAAACCACATATAATTCCCAAAATTGCAAGCCCTTGAATGATATAATTAGTGATGAACCCCACAAATATCCAAAGTGTTGACCATATTTGGATGGCATTCAAAGAAAAAATTCCCAGCACATTAGCCAACTCAGCATTCAACTTGAAGCCTGCAGGGTCCCCCATTAACCAAACACACCCGGATCGCAAAAATGTAGAAAATCCATGGATGAAGTTCACAATTGACAAACAAATGGATTCTGAATTATGTAACAGTGGCCATCCAACCAAGTTCCCCAGGAGTATATCCACAAATAAAGTTGACCACATAGAATGCCTATGCATTGCAGCTTTCTCTGCATATTCAACACATGATCGTGACCTTGCATGCAAAATAATGGTGTTAAACATGGAGAAAACAAAATTATTAATAAAAAGTAATAGCTGGTAAAGAACAAAAAAGTTTAATAGAAAAATAAATATATTTCAGATGGTACACTTTAAGTTACAATTGTCAAAAGAATGTGTTTAATGGGCAAAGTAAGCTCAAAGAACACAGAAACGAGGTAAATCAACATCCTAAAACGAACTAAAAAATATAGCATACCAAATACCAAAGTAATTCTTAGTCAAGTTCAGTTTGGGAATTTGGGATGAGGCTCAATTGCAAAATAACCATACTTCCCAACTGACAAATATAATAACAACCAACTCATGAATTTTCAAACAGTGTTTTTAGGCTTGGTTCATTCTGAGAATGGAAACATGGTTGATTCGTGTTTCAAGCCCTAATAATACCTTATCAGATCTTAATAAACTAAAGAGCCACTGTCCAAGGACAAGAATAATTTAAAACAACAGAAAACCAAAATGCAATAGTGCACTATAAATAAACAATATAAGATAATAATGGCAGTTTTATATGTCACGTACAAAAAAATCTGTTTGTAGTATATTGATGTGGAACATAATACGGAAGAACAAAGTCAGGAACAGCCTGAGACGCAATAGAATAGTGTTGCTCAATTCGATCTCAACTTCAATTCAATAAATCTACGGGAAAACTCAACTTGGTAAACAATTAACCAAGTAACGCTAAATTGCTAGAAGCTCAAAAATTATAAAATAAAAATTGAAAAATTCTAAGTATAGGATCCCATACACCTACTATCAATATTCTATATCCTATTATTCCAATTACACATCAGATCAGGGTTATATACAATATAACTGAGTTAATATGGTTAGACCAAATCTCCCATATTTATGTAAAATGCACAGAAAAGAAACTCAATGTCTGAAACAAATCATAGTTTAATTCACTTCAACCAGTTTAATCTATTTTGATTTCTTGAATGCCCCTAGCAAAGTTTTCCTGAACAAGTAACTAAGTTACATGGACTTCATCAAAAGACTAAAACCTGATATTTCAAAAATGGAAACCTGCCACAAATTATACAAGCCACAAAAAAGTGCCTAAAACTTCACACTACCTGAGATCTTTGTCCTGAAGAAAGATTGGCCAATATAATATCTGACAACATTTTATTTGGATATTTATCCATGCAGTCCTGAATATGTTTGCTAAAGTCATATGCATCCATGATTCTGATTTGTACTTTACATGTGCTTGGCAAAACTGAAGAGAAATATAGACCACAGTGGAAAATGAAGCAATAAACTTGGAAAACAGATGCCCTATGATAATTAAAAACCTGAAAAATCAGAAGATACGTCATCAGAGTTTGAGTCAAGATCAGAAGATAGCACATAAATAGTGCAGTGTGTACATGGAAAATATGGAGAGCTGCCTCAAGGATCTCCTTGGGACTGCAAGAGTTTCAAAAATTCTTTTGGCAGCGGTGGTGCAATTAATTGCCATAATAACTGTCTCCTGTGGAGAAATTTTGGAAGGCACATTAGCAAGTAGCAACTAGAGCATAAAATCGTCATAATAAAAAATGAAACAGCTAAATTTCATTACCAATTCAACGAATTGCTGCTTTTTATGAAGCTCATTCACCCACTTGGGATTCTTAATGGAAGGTTTTGCCTCCTCATTTGAACCTAAATTGCCCAATGAGAAATGATGATCACCATAAGAGGGTGTTTCATAAACGATGACCTACAAATTGTCAAAATACCATATATAATTGTTTGTCATAGGAGAAAAAGGTCTTCGCAAATGACAACTACTTGCAGAAAGGCAACAAGTAGAAGGGAATAATGACTTACATACGTGAACATCATAGTCCGACATAGTTACTCCATTCCAATGAATGTGGTGCAATCTTGGAACCCCACGACTTCTTGCATCATTTTGTTCAGTAGAGTCAAACATTAGCAGGACCCAATTACTTTTTCCAAAAAAAGATTGGCTACTTTTCCTCAATGATTCATGCTGGAGGGAACTGCAGCTCCTACACTCATTCTTTTTTTTATATAAACTTGTACATCCCTCTGCCAAATTGTTGCCAGAATCAGAGAATTTTCTTTTGTCATATTCTGCTTCAGCAATCAAGCCATTACTAGTAGGGTCCACAATGCAGAGACCAAGTACAGAGAAGACAGATTTATCCTCCAGCATTGTAGGCATGCTCCCATGTGTATCATGAATGATATCCTGATAGAGAGTAGCAGTTCATGCTGTTAATTATTTTCATTACCTGAGACATTTTCCATAAACAACAAAAAGACAACTAGTATGAATTATGAAACAATTGTGGATATACCAATTGGACTTCACCATCACAGTCTACTGTAATGGATGATGGAACAATACTTTCATGATAAACACAAACTAAAATGCTATATATTATTTCACAAACAAATTGGTGTCCATCTACATAGTTTTATTTTCCCATTTGACTATATATACATCTTTCCAATGATTTAACAAATATGTTGGCATAAAATTTACTATAATTCCAAGAGGGAAATTTCATTTCTATTTAAGCGCTATACTTAATGTATGATCATGACTATAGCTTAATATTTAATAATATCACAAAAAAGGAAACTTTCGGTTTCCTCCACAGTTAATAATTGTAACACAAAAAGCATCAATCATGTCATAGCTGCAACAATTGAATTCACTTTCTTCATTCTAAACTGCATAAAAGAGGATTCTGAACCCAACCCTCCAATTATCAATTACCATACCTCAAGACTAGGATTAGAACTTGAAAGCAAGACTTCACTGCAAGTAAAGGCCACAACAATGTCAAAAGTCAAAGGAGAACAGGTGACAAACCAACCCAACAAAACTCTGCAGGGTGAAGGCAACTCTTGATCTGTTAAGAGCTGCTTCGGCCACCAAAGCCTACAATGTCTTCTCATTTTCTGTCCAATTGGATATTCATGCACACAGTTTCAGCGCTCATGAATTCCCTGCAATGTAATGTAAAATAAGCAACCCTGTCATCTTTACTCTCTCAAACAAATTAAACTTCTCAAAACCTTCGTGGACGAGAGGTATTCTTTAACCATTCATAAAATAAATCCGAAAACAAATCTCAAGTACTAAATTCAAAAACAAATAGAAACCTAATATTAAGTTTTATTATGAATGACCATCAATAAGATTGAACATAACAGCCTTGCATAAAAATTAATAAGCTAACCTAATTTGATCAACAATGGGGTCATCAATTTTATCTAGCTATTTAATCAAATTGATCAACAATAAGTAATAACAACAGCATCAACAACACCGCATTGATAGCAGAATTTCACTTAACAGCAGCCATTAACTCTTAATTAATCAATAATAACAAACTGTTCAACAAAAAGAGTAAAGTAACCAAAAAAATAAATAAAAAATAAAAAAAGCAGGAAGGAGGCGCACCAGAAGCAGAAGCGAAAGAGAGACGAAGCGAATGCAAAGAGTGGGAGAGGCACTAGCACTCAAGCAGAGAGAGTCGGAGGCGAAGGCGGCGGAGCAGCAGCACAAGCTCACAGCCGACAGAGCAGAGTTGGGGAGATGCGACGGCGACCGACGGAGATGGCGCCGCCGCAGAGAAGAGAAGCACGCGAAAATTGAAAGAGAGGAGAAATGATTTAAAGTAGGAGGTGAAAATTTAATTGCATACTTTCATTGAATGATGATGTTGTGGTAGAAATAATTGACACCCTCGATATGATTGTTTTTCTAATAGGAAATTATTTTGTCTCTCAACTAATTTTTAAAAAAGGAATGATATTTTCAAAATGATTTTAGTTTCACAAAATATATTAAATATTTGGAGATGTATTCAAAAAAATTATAAATATAAATACATTTGTTTTGGTAAGTCTGCTTAAGAAATTAAGAGAAAAATTAATTTGGTCATTTATTTTAATTGATTTTTTTAGATATCTTTTATATGATTGACAAAATATTAAAAATACATTAAAAAATAGTATAAAAATAAATTTTTATTTGTACTTTCTAAATTACCTTTGAGGATCCTTGGCTGCCTCCTCCGTATCCTTTAATGATTTCTGACATGCCAAATAGACAGGTTATTTCTGAGTTGGTTCCAAGAGTTAAAGATCTACTTACTAAAGATAGAAATTGGAATCAGAATCTCATTCAAGAATTATTTCCCCAAGACGTTGCAAACAGGATTTTGTCAGTTAAAATTCAGCAGAGTAGGGACAAATTACAATGGGATTTGAACAAATCCAAGCAATATGATACAGCTTCAGGTTACAGAATTGGCTATTTATTTTACCATCCGCCTCTGGAGCTTTGCCCTAATTATATGCAGCAGAAAAAGCCGTGGATTGATCTATGGAAGTTGAACTTGCCTCACAAAATTAAGCTATTTATCTGGAAAGCTCTCCATGGCCGACTTCCGGTGCTTGCTCAGATTCATCACCGCATCCCATCTATATCACCAATATGCCCTTACTGTCATGAAGCAACGGAAACAGTCACTCATTGTTTGATCGATTGCTCTAGAATTAAAGACGTGTGGTCTCAGAGTTATCTTCGTGATTGTCTTCCCCCTCAGAGTTCTAATGACTTTTGGACATGGTGGACTGCATCAATAGAGATACTTAACCCGTTGAAGAATGCTGACCGTAATCCTCAATTGCTTGCCATCATTTGCTGGAACTGCTGGAAAGCTCGCAACCAGTTTATTTTTGAAGGTTCTACTTCTATGCCGTCAGTCATTCTAGCAAGCTCTGTCAAGTTGCTCCGTGAAATCCAAAGAACTCCCAGTTTAGGTTGTCATCTCCATGAGACAAGCTCTTAGTTGCATTCAATTTGATTTATCATTATTTCTTCTTTAAGATTTTTCTTCGTTTTTCGACCACGCACCGTTGGATGAATACCTACAATGTAGTGTCTTTGAGAAATCCCCACCTTTTATTATGTTGTTCTGCTTTTGGACATCTTTGTATTTTATTTTTTAATAATTAATGAAATATAACCTATTATCTTTGGAAAAAACACAAGGTTGGATTAAATGCATATGTTATTTGTCACTTATAAAAAAAATATGTATTTTGTCAAACTAAAATTATTTTTGAAAAATTAAAACATTATTTCTTTTTTTAAGGTTAAAATAGTGATTTTATTTTAACATTTTAAATTATATTATTATTCATACCCTGACCCAATATATAAACTAAGCTCAATAAAGTTAAGAAGCCCAATAAAAAAAAGAAGAGTAAAATTCCTCCCCGGTCCCTGACCATTTACGAAATTGACCTGGCGTTCCCTCACCATTAGAAATTAACAACGCGGTCCTTAACCATTCTCTCCGTATGACCAAAAAGACCCTCTTACTGGTACTTCCGGTTAAGAGGGTCCTTTCGGTCACACGGAGAGAACGGATAAGGACCGTGTTGTTATTTTTTAATGATGAGGAGACCGGGGAAGGATTTTACTTAAAATTGGAAAAAAAAAAAAACATTGTTTTAAGTTTTGCATCTAATGCATTCTGCCATATTTTACACGTGGACGGAGAACAAACAACGTTAAACTTAATAGATAGCATGAAATCATTAACAACGAGACTTAACACAAAAGTGATCATTATTTGGGTTGATTAAGCATTATTATGTCTTGGATTTAGGGTTTTAAGAACGACATGTATGTTCTATATTGTTGAACCTAAAAAAAAAGTTAGTTCAAGATTATATTCCATACAACTTTTTCTAGAAAAATTAAACTGTTTTTCTTATTAGTGGAATTAAATTCATCAACCATAATTTTAATAGTAAGGTTACACGTAGAGACTAAATATTCTTTTTAGATTTTTAGAAGTGATATTTGTTTCATCCAAATGTTCGTGATATGACGAATTTTTAATTTAATTTTACGTATTTTAATTTTGTTTATTTGGTTACTAATTTGAATTTTATGTCAGAGGATTTAGTGTTTTCTTTATTTAACCTAAAGTTGAGTGAGTTTCTTCGATTTAATTTCCAAACTAGTGAACAAATTAGATTGAGGTATTTCTTTCTTGTTGCATCAAGAAATTGAATACAAAGAGAATCAGTTGATCGGGTAAAAAGTAACCGGAAGTATCGGAGTGTCTTGCAGGTACCACCCCCACCTATTCAAACGCATATGTACAATTCGGACAGCGGCTCTCGGATGTGAACAAGTCGAAGACCACCATCCTTCAACGTTTGGACCTTCCATTCGAGTCCAGTCACCCAATTTCAAGTAAACCCCGGAACAATTATCACTAATTTAGTATGTTTAAATTAAAGTGAAAATTTATATGTAATTGTTTTTAATTGAAGTTAACAGTTAAAAATTATTAGATAATTATATATATTTAATTAAATTATTATTTAACAATTATCAACTTTGATGACTTCATATGAATTTTTATTTTAAATTAATTTTTATTTTTATCCAAAAACAATCTAATGCAAACTTTTTGGTGATGAATGCTATTCTAAAACTATTAGACTAATTGGGCTTCAATAAATAGGCTATTATAAGGCCCAGTAGTTTCGAAAGAGAAAAGAACGCAAGTAGCCATCAGGTGTAAA
>NC_029790.2:5427195-5429613 GCF_000816755.2 Arachis ipaensis | reverse complement strand
CATTTACTTGTTAAAAAAATTGAGAAATTTATTTCCTAATAAGTTAATCCATTTGATTACCGATTTGAATATGAAAACTATTATTCTAGTCCTAAGAGAAGATCTATCAGCCAAGAAATATAACGAAGTAGAATTAGGTAGTGAATGAAAAATATAAAACTAAAAGATTTAAAAAAAAGACGACTATTTTTAGTTAGATGACTTAGATCATATATATGCGCTTTTATATCCGGGAGTCCATGACGATTGATGCATTTCAAACCCAACGAATCTATTTCCTCAATTATTTCTCATTAACTGCATGGAAATCAACAGCCATGTCTACTTTCCTCAATTATTAGCATGGAACATTAATTTGGTTGCACAAATGAGCATAACAACAGCCATGTCTACTTCCACCAAAATTCTATTTAGGACTACAAACAAAACCAAACTCAAAAGAAAAATCAAACCACACACATTTTAATGGATATACCATAATCAAATATCTTGTTAAACAAAATTTTTAGCTTTCAATGATTTTTGAAGATCTGAAAAGTGTTGTTGATTTAGTGAATAGAGAATGATCTGCCTGTGATTGAGTATAACCGAATTGGATCAATACTGAGCACAATTTTAAATTCTATTGGCGACTTGCTTGTTTGAGGCCGTATAAGAATTTTTGAAACTTGCAAACTGTCCCTGGTGGAGCGTTCAGCCCCGGAGGCACCTTCATGTAGACATCTTCAAGTAGGTCGTCATGTAAGAATGCCGTATTGATATCGAGTTGGTGAAGGTACCAGTTCTTACTTGTAGCAATGACTAAAAGCACTCGAAGAGTTGTCATCTTAATTACTGGACTAAAAGTATCAAAGTAATCATAATCCTGAGTTTGTGTGAACCCCTTTGTGACTAATCTGGCTTTATGCCTTTCAATGCTCCCATCAGACTTGTATTTTGTTTTAAAAATTCATTTGCACCCAATTGCCTTTTTTCCTTGTGGTAGAGAGGTGAGCTTCCAAGTGTTGGTGTTCTTCAAAGCACGCAACTCAGATTTAATAGCTTGTCTCCAGCAATCATGAATGATTGCTTCTTCATAGGATGTTGGTTCGGAATTTGTTGTAATTGTGATTGAAAGAGATTTGTGTGACCGAGATAAAGAATTATAGGATATATAATTTGACATAGGATACCTTTAAGGAGTGGATGATTGGTCATGACTTAGAGAGGTGAATGTAGGCATACAATGATAATCTTCCAAATAACTTGATCTATGCCTTTTTCTTGTAGACCTTCTCAAAATAGCACTTTCACCAGTTGTGTATTGTGTGGGATGTGGTATATCACTTGTGATGGCATTATTATAATTTTGTGATGAATGAAATGTATCATGCTGTGTGTTTATGGGAGGGGTACTAGATGTAATGTCAGGAATGATGAAATTATCTAGACTATGAAAATATGTTCTATCATTAGAAGAAGCGGTATTTTGAGGATGCATAAATAAAGTATGGCTGGAATGAGATGAAGATGCAGTGTTTTGTGAGTCAACATAAGAAAAAATATGCTGATAAAAAATGACATTTCGACTTGCAAAAAACTGCTTGTTATGAACGTCCATTAAAAGAAAACCTTTAGTGCCGGATTGTATATCCAAATAAATGCATTTTCGTGATCGTTTGTCAAGTTTTTGTTTGTGAGCAACCAAAGTTAATGCAAAAGCAAGACATCCAAACACTTTAAGATGTTGGATGTTTGGCATTTCATTAAAAAAAAGTTGATAAGGGAAAAAGTTCTTATGAAGAGAACTAGGCACTCTATTAAGAATGTGAACAGCATGAGCAGCGGCATGCTTCCAAAAGATTTTTGGTAAGTTTGCTTTGAATAAGAGTGCTCTATCTATGTTTAAGACCTCTTGATGTTTTCTCTCCACCACCCCATTTTGTTGAGGAGTTTCAACACAAGAAGTTTGGTGGAGGATACCCTTTGATGCAGTGACGGACCCAGAAAATTTTAAGAGTGGGGGCAAAAATATATATCTTAAAATAAATTTTGTTGAACATTGTTAATTATATTAAAAATATAATAGAGATATAAAATTTAAAGAATTAGTGAACAAAGTTTTCTTTCTCTCTTTTTATTAACATTTAATTTAAAAATAATTAACTATATTTGTATAAAAAGTATATATCCAAATAAAAAAATACCATAAATATATATTAATATCAAAATTTAATATTTACGATCACATAATTATCCGTGATTGCACGGTTAACTAAGTCAGAAAATAATAATTTACATATAATTTTATGTATTTTTTAATCAATACTACTGTTTAATAAATATTAAATTATTTTTACAAAATTCAAATTTAAAATCTTTATTTTTGTATAAAAAATTATTTAATATATATTATTTATCATAAAATTCTTACTTTCA
>NC_029790.2:5405485-5426478 GCF_000816755.2 Arachis ipaensis | reverse complement strand
ATACGTTAAATTTAATAAAAAAAAATTAATTTTTAACATGAATCTCAAAATAAAATTTTATAAATTTTTGTGGGACAAAAATAAATTATATTAAAATAAATATATTAATTTATATAATTTTTTTTTTCTTAAACCTAGTGGGGGCAAGTGCCCCCCTCCTTCCATGCCTAGGTCCGTCCCTGCTTTGATGCATAGAACGTTGCCATTTTAAATTCAGCACCACTATCAGTTCGGAAGCACTTGACATTCATACCATCTTGGAGTTTAATAAAATGAACAAAATGCTCAATAAAAGATGAAATTTCACTTTTATTTTTCATAAAGAAGACCCATGTGAATCTGCTTTTGTCTTCAACAATAGTCAAGAAATACTTGTGTCCAGCGAATGATGGGGTGGAAACAGGTCCCCAAATGTTCATATGGACTAAATCAAACAATTTTTCTGATTTTGTTTGGCTTAAGCTAAAGGATATGCGCTTTTTGTTTAGCATAATGACATGGTTCACAAGAGGTATTATTTAAGGGACAAACAATAAAAGGATAATATTGTTGCATTTTTAATAGCCTATTAGTAGAAATATGGCCTAGTCTACAGTGCCAAGTATCTTGATCAATGGAGTTATTAGTAATATTAGCAGTGATGGTTGGTGAAGTGCTGTCTGAGTTTACTGTATGTGCAGTTTCTGGTTGGGAGTTGGTGGAAGATGCCTCTTTATCCAAAATGTATAGCCCATCTCTTTGTTTAGCATGACCAATCATCCTCAAAGAAAGGTTGTCCTGTACATCGCAATGTGTATTTTTAAACAAAAATTCACAAGATAAGAGATCAATGGCCTTTGAAACAGAGATTAAATTAAATTTAAAGGATGGAACATAAAGAACATTAGTTAAAATAAAATCCTGTGATAGCACAACTGTTCCACAAATATTGGTAATTGTTTCAGTGCCATTGGGGCATTTGATTAAAACAGGGTCAACAACATTGTAAATTTAAAAATTTTTTAGGGAGAATGTGACATATACAGTATCACCAGTGTCTATTATCCAACTATTTGGGTGTAAGGATATATGAGATGTGGAAAAGATGTAGGAGACACCTGCTGATGGTGCTATGACAATGTTAATGGCTTGAGATTGAAGCGGTGAGTGAGGGTGATCACTTCCTTATTGAAAAATAGCAATTAAAGCTTTCTTTTAGTCTTCAGAGAATAGGGAATCAAGGCTTTGTTTGTCTTCAATTGGGGCTGAGTTGTTGTCGAGATTGTTGCTTGTATTAGGGGTATTCTCAGTAACAATAAGATTGTTGACAGTGGCAGTACCAAATCTTCTTTGTAGATTGGGGGAGGGGGGGGGACCATGCTTATAGTAGCAAGTTTCAATTGTGTGACCAGTTTTTCCACAGTGAGAGCGGCTCCTCAATGATCCTCTACCAGCTTCGCTTCTTCCTCTATTCGATATGTTGTTACCGCTTCTTCCTCCACGCATAGGTGGGTTGAAATTTGAAGTAAAATCGTTAGGTTTTTGCTGTTAGCATTAATATTTACAACATTTACCACTATCTTTTCATCATTGTGGTCATATCCTATGAGTTATCTTTCTTGTTGCAAGAGCAGGGAGTAGATGTTTTGACTAAGTCGCTACCACACCATGATAAAACAGATTTTATATCAATCTTGATCTATGTAGATAATCTAGTAATAGCAGGGGATAACATCAATGAAATTCAACATATCAAGAAGAAGCTTGATGATCAATTCAAAATCAAGGACTTGGGAGAACTCAAATTCTTTTTAAGCATGGAGGTTGCACGAAGTAAGAAGGGTATAGCCCTATATCAACGCAAATATACCTTAGACTTGTTAAAAGAGTATGGATTGTTGCACTTTAAACCAACCATCACTCCAATGAACTACTCTACACAACTCTCTAAGTTTACTGGTACACCTTTTGAGGATGTTAAGCCATATAGAAGACTTATTGAAAAACTTATCTACTTTACAAACACAAGACCTGACATATGCTATATATGCTGTTAGCAAGCTAAGTCACTTCTTGGATTGTGCTACTGTTGAGCACTTTAAAGCTATCCTGCACATCTTAAGATATCTAAAGCAAGCTCCATCCAAAGGGTTACTGTTTAACTGCAGTTGTGATTTGTCTTTAAGAGGCTTTACCAATTCTGATTGGGAAACTTGTCCTGACACTCGAAGATCCGTGTCTGGGTATTATTTTTTCTTAGAAAATTCATTAGTCTCATGGAAAAGTAAAAAACAACAAACTGTAGCTCGTTCTTCTTCTGAAGCGGAATATCGAGCCATGGCATTGGCTACTTGTGAAGGAATTTAGCTCACCTATATTCTGAACATCTTTAGAATTACGTTGGTCAAACCCATGACACTGTTCTATGATAGTGAGTCAGCAAGACGTATCGCATCCAATCCCGTATTTCATAAAAGAACGAAACATATAGAGATCGATTGCCACAAGGTCAGAGAGAAAGTACAAAATGAAAGCCTAAAGTTAATGCCAATTCCTTCCAAAGAACAGATAGCAGATGTTTTGATTAAGTCACTACCTTCAGAACCATTCGAAACCTTGTATAGTAAGCTAGGCATGTATAACATATACAGTCCTAGCTTAAGGGGGATGTTGGTGTGTGAAATATATATAATATGTTATTAGTTACTAAGAGTTTGACCAGTAGAAATAAAGTCTATTAATTTAATTTGATAGCAGACTAATTACTATTGGCTAGATAGTGCTGTTAGTTTTTGTTTTGTTATAATCATGCAATTCAGTTGAAGCTATAAAATAGGGGTTTTAGAATCCTGACTCTCTTATTCTTGCTTTTTCCTTCTCTTGCTTCATAATACGTGGCTTCGAACAGATTTTATCAAGTCTATCCAAATTACGCTAATAATATTAAATATTGTGTATCTAGCATTACCATTACATATTACTCTGTGAGCTCTATAGTTAATGCATGACTATAATTAATTGTGGTATATGATGATGAATTCTTTAATCTTTAGTGATGCAATTGTTGATAGAGACCACTTTGATAAAGACACTAAAAATGTCTTTTTTAAAGACATTTACATATGTCATAATATTATTGGACATCTTTATTAAACTGGTTAATAATTTATTTTTTAATAAATTAGAATAAAATCGGTTTATTATAGCAACAATAATAAACCCAATTGTCCGCGCTATAATTATTAGACTCGATTTGATCCGACTGATTTACACAATCTAAACAAATTATGTTTAAATTTTTTTGATAAAAAGACAAATATATATATCCTTGACTTTTGTTTAAAAATAAAAACAAAAAAAAAATCCATAATTCAGTGGTTTATGTAAATTGGTCGGTTTGACCAGATCTGATAATAATTGAATTTATTGTTATTGTTATAAAAAAATCGATTTTATTCTAATTTATTAAGAAATTCAAAAATAACTAGTTCATTAATACGTCCAATAATAATATGACACATAAATATTTTTACAAAAAAATATTTTATGCATCTTTATGTAAGCATCCTCCTTTGTTGATTTAACGACGAGAATAACACACCATGTGCAACAAAAACTAATTATTAGGAGATTTGGCATAAAAGCCTCCACGCTGCTCCCACATCACAAGACATTGAATTAAATATGCGTAGCATCAAAAATAGATCAGAATTCCTTGAACATGAACATACTAAAATGTGACAACTATCAACAATTATTATCAAGCATATCTTCCTAGCTTTTTCATTTCATCGTCATTCTTCTATGCCTTCGAATTGACAAACAATAAAACTCAATCATGCATGATTCTAAATGTTGATGAAAAATTAATTATTAATAATATATGATCAAAATAGCTCTACTTCCAACTACAAATTAACTCCTTAATTAAAAAAAATCTATGAAACCGTTCTACTCATAAGTCATATAATTAAGCATTGTGTTAGCATAATATCTGGACACATTGCAGCTTGAAAGGATAGCCACAATTTTATTGATATTTTTTTCTTCTTTATTTTTTCTAGAGAAAAATGTGAGAGCCAGTATCTAACCACATCATGAGAAACGATCGTGACAAGAAAACTATTGCATGCAGGATGATAGAGGGGGTTTTGAATTGCTTATTAGAATTATTCAGTGTATCAGTGCAATAAGTTATTATTTTATTTACTAAATTATGTAAAAATAATAAAGTAGAACGTCTTAGATGATAACTTAATTAAAAGATTCTGAATTGAAGTGAAGCCTTGAAAATAGTTAAAAGTTTTTCTTCATGGATATAATAAAACAGTATTTTTAAAGAATAAATTGTATACCAACCTTTTTCATACTCCTATTATATTCAGTATAAATAAAAGTATAAATCTACATTAAAATTAATTATTTAATTAACCACGTAGATTTTAGTTTTGACTTTGACTAAGGATCGATATCGACTAAATTTATATCACAATCTCAATTCAAATAGTAGATATGACTCTTATTAAATGATTAATTTATAGACTTTATAATAGATGTGTCTAATACAAATTGACTTATTTTTATTAATACGACAAAATAATAACAGTAAATTTCAATGAAAACTCAAGAAAAACTGAATCGGAAAAAGTTTAACATGAAACAAGAAATGAAATTAAAGAAATTGGAATGAAATTAAAGTAAAATTTTGAATTAGAACATGAACTAATAAAAAGGACAATGAAAATATAAACAAAAATAAAAAAAGTATGTCACTGACGAGGCAAATATGGAAGAAATGTTTTAATATATTATGAAACTAGATTATAAATGTCATTAATTGAGTTATATATTAAGTTCGAACAATTTGAGGCTGATTGAAATATTAAATGAAGAGATTACAACTGTGATAACGAAAAAAATTTAAAAACAACTATAAAATTGTTAATTCAAATAAAGACGAGGATCAAGCGGATGATATTACGAAGATAGATGTGGTAGAAGTGACAAATACATTAACAAATTAACATCTGTTCGAGGAGCCATATTTTATACACGCATTGAATCTAAAGGTGATGGATGCACCAGAATTTTATAAATATTTGAATGCATGCATGTAACTTGAATAATTATATTGTAGCTTTTTATTATAGAAATAGTTAAGTTTGAGGTATCTAACATAATGTGATTATTATTAACTTATTTATGCAAGTAGTTGATGACTTTGTAGTTTAAAATAAAATTGGTATTATTATTAGATATTGTATTTCGTATATTAGTTATATAATTTTTTATTCTATTTCCATTATGACATAACTAATATATCTTTAATTTTTATTAACATACTAATTTTTATTAGAGATCTCATATACATACAAGTTTTTTTGGTATATAAGTTCATATAAGTTAGTTTAAACTAACAAAAACAATCTTCAGTTTAGATTGCATGTAAACACGTATTTCCGTCCTTAACTCTTGAATAACACAAATGGTTCTTTTCCCTCAATCAAAACTGCGACGCTCAAAATTTAAACAAAAATCAAAATCTCTCAAAAATCTCTGAAAATCGTCGCGAAAAGTGAAGGAAGTTGCGAAGCTAAATTCGAAAAGAATTATGAGAAAACAAAATAAGAAGATAAAGAAGAAGAGCAGAAGATGAGGAGGAGAATGATGAAGAGTTTTGAATTATGCAGAACTTATCAGCACACATACACCGAAAATTCTTAAACAATACACTCAAATATCTTCATGTTACACCCAAATTTGTTGCATATACAGAAAAACATTTCTTCTTTCTTCTTTTTTTCCTTATTTCTTTCTTTCTTTTAGTTAAATGAATATAAGTTCATCATCTTCCAAGTAATTTTACAACATTATGTGTTTTTTCTTCTTCTGTGTTTGATTTTTTTTGTTTTTATTCTTGTTAAGAGAGTAAAACAAAAAGAAACCTGAGAAGGTAAAACAAAAAGAAAAAGATGAATAAGAAAAAAGAAAAAGATGGTGATGATGATGATGAAAAAAAAGAAGCAACAACAGAAGATGAGGAGGAGGAAGAGGAATAGTTTTGAATTATGCACAACTTATCAGCACACATACATCGAAAATTCTTAAACAATACACTCAAATATCTTCGTGTTACACCTAAATATCTTCGTGTTACACTCAAATTTACTGCAAATACAGAAAAATGTTTCCTCTAATGCTGCATTTTTTTTCTTCTTCTTCTTTTTTCCTTATTTCTTTCTTCCTTTTAGTTGAATGAATGTAAGTTCATTCTCTTCCAAGTAATTTTGTACCGTTATGTGTTTCTTCTTCTTCTTTGTTTGATTTGTTTTATTTTTATTTTTGTTAAGAGAGTAAAACAAGAAGAAACTTTAGAAGATAGAACAAGAAAAAAAGATGAATAAGAAAAAAAAATAAAAGAAGAACAAGAAGCAGCAGAAGATGAGGAGGAAGGAGAAGAAGAGTTTTGAATTATGCAGAACTTATCAGCACACATACACCAAAAATTCTTAAGCAATACACTCAAATATCTTTGTGTTACACCGAAATTTGCTGCAAATATAGAAAAATATTTTCTTTAATGCAGAACTTTTACATTACATTCAATTCAAACTATCAACGATGAACAACAATTTTCACAAACAAAAACAACATTATTCACCTACAGAATCATAAACTACTAACGAAAACATTAACTAGAATCGAGCCACACCTCAGCCACTTGATTGGATTCAAAACAATAGTCAACTTCGTTCTGGTTCAATTGACAATCTGAACTTGAATTATTCATCATCTTCAACAACGAGATAACTGTTCAAAACTGATTTTAGAGCTTGATTTCAAAAACGTAGAGAACGAACGAAGAGAAACGAAGAGAACACATAGATGGAAGAGAACGTATATCGAAAACGTTGAAAAAATTCGAAAACGAAAATGAAATCCTTTCGAAAAAGACAATTATATATCCGTGCATTGATTGAAAAGCTAGTTAGATTAAGTGGTGCGTGAGGTGAATCAGGGTAAAATGACTTGTATGGACTTGTATAAAAAAATGACTTATATGTGAAAAATAATTGTTGTCATTAACATAAACACAGGAAAAAATTACAATAAATTTACTTATATAATTAGGTTTATTAAAATAATTAATAATGTAAAGTTCAGGACGATCAACTTCTTTAATTTTTTTTCCTCTTAAGCATTTTTATGGCTAAAGCTAGGAGTTTCGTCTCCGATTGTGAGTATCATTAGTTTTGGCTTGTTGAGGATGAAGAGAGTGAGAGTGAGAGGGATGAGTCCAACGAAGGAGAAAAGAAATGAAGGAGCCTCACACCCCACGATGGGTGACACCTGTCATCAAAGGTGACAAATCTAAGACTCAGATTTGCGGAATGTTTCTACCATTTGATTTCGTTAGATTCAACCCTGTTCGTGCGGTTAATCAAACAACAAATCCGAAGTTTAGATTTATAAACTTGAATTTGCTCGTCTGATCTCGATGAATTCAAATCTGATTGTTCGATTTTCGCGTGCGTGTCCCGGTTGCAAGCAAATCTAAGGGTTCAAATTTAAGCGGAAACTGGCCATTCGATTTTGTGGTTTTTTAAATTTGACCCTCCAATTTATTTACCGTTATCTTTCACATCCAGAAATAACACATTCAACTCCAATATCTATAAAAAAAATAATTATTATTAATCCAATATAAAAATTAAAAAACATAAATTTAAGTCACCATTCATCAATGCAGCTCAAACAAAATTTTATATTCAATCTCTATATATCTTTAATTATTCAAAAATCAAAAGTATTAGTGTATTACCATATGACATCATATGAAAATACCATTTCACCCACCTTGAGTTGTCACCCTCGTTTTGTGCTAATAATTAACCCCTTAAGCGGTTATTTATTGCTCTAATTTAGCCAATGTTATGTGTATTATACTATTATTATAGATAGAGAACAATATTTTTTTTCTAGAATACTACTACTTAGTAGATTTCCCATAATTTATTCCCTTAACAAAACCCAAAATTTTCTATGGCTGAGGCAAAAAAAAAAACTGTATTATCCACAATTAAATAACAAGAACCATAGAAAAAAAAAACAACAAAAACGAGGAAAATAGTTAGGATAACGAAAACAAGCATTATATAAGAGATCAAGGGGTCAACAATAGCCAACACCATTACGCGGCACCGTTGACCGTTGACCACCCCCTCTATCTGTCTCTCTCTCACCGTTGCGTCCGAACCAAGACGCAACACTAATACGGTGCTTTCGCCGAACCTAAACGGTGGGACCCACTCCGTACCCGAACCAAGACAGGCTCGGATTTCTCTCTTTATAAATACTGCGGATTTGCGATTTTCTTGACGCGTCAACTTGTCTGTCAATCGTCGTCGTCGGTAACCAATTTCTCGTAGCTGGAGAGGTAATTGCTCGTTCCTAATTTTCTCTCTCCGATCTGTATGCCGTTCGAAGGAATTGTTATCGTGAATTGAGAATTTCGTTTTTCCTTTTTGGCTTGTATGTTTGCTTTTGGTGTTTGGTTGTGAGGAAATTGAAGGAAAATAATGGAAATTTTTGAGTGATCGGGTTGAGATTGACGATTTTGTGGGACCATTTCGTCGATTCGTGCTTGGAAACTAAAGGATTTTGGTCCATCCGTCTTTGAATTCAAAGGATCCACAATTTTCACGAGTCAGCGCTTTTTCATTTGGATATAGAAAATTTTTCGATGGAGCGATTTGACCGATTTTTACTTTAAAGGAGTCAAAGGAGATGGTTTTGAATTTTGATCTGAGATTTGAAGTTTTTTTTTTTTTTTTTAAATTTATTTTTTTAGTCTTATTCTTAGTGGACTAAATTAAAATTACCATACGATGACATAACAAATTTAAAAATAGACACGAATTTTTCACGTAAATGATGAATCATGACTTATATGCTTACTGTATTATGATATCTGGCGAGCAATTACTTGTAGCTATGGGCTTTAGAAGATGAAACCTTCATGTTTATTCTTGGTACTTGGAAGTTTGTGTTTGAAATTTCTGATTGTGATATATCATTGTTGATTCACTTTTAACACGGCTGATGATTTGTACTGCAGATAATTCTAACTAGAATCGGACTGAAAAATAAAAAAGGAACAAAAATCAGATCAAGATGGCATTAGTCTCTGGAGGAAGATCAACACTGAACCCGAATGCCCCTCTTTACATTCCAGCTGCCTTCCGGCAGGTGGAGGATTTCTCGCCGGAGTGGTGGCAGCTGGTGACAACACTGACGTGGTACCATGAGTACTGGCTAAGCCAGCAACAGGTTGAAGGGGGCTTCTATGCTGCTGAGGATGATGGATTTGATCAAGATGGCAATGATGTTGTTGATTTGCTGCCTGATATATTTGATCTTGATGCCGGTGAAGATCTTTCCGTGATGGAAGCTCAGCTTGAAGAGTTCATTCGATTATCTGAAGGTAAAGAATACATTAGGATTATCTCAATCAAACAATTTAAAATAGCTGAAAAAGAGCCCTGTATTATTTGGATCAATATGTTTGGTTACAATTTTTATATTTAGATATATATATTGATATAAAGAAGTACCAAACAGATTGGTATTAGGATTGAGGTCTCTTATCAAAATTTGTTGGGATCTAATTTTATTATGTGGGTATATTTAAATTGTTGTCTTCATTTCATGTATGAATTTTCATTTACTTAACAGAGTTGTTGATGATTGCAGAAGAAACTGGACACAAGACATTTGTGGAACAGAAGAGTAAAGCATAAATTGCAAGAGCTATGAAGCTTGTAAACGTAACTAAGCAAACAGGCTGAATGCCATGGCCTTAATTAGCTTGCGGTCATTTAGCTAGTGTACCCCATAATGTTTATCTCTAGCTTTTAACTTTCCAGTAACTCTTGTATAGCCAAGGTTCCGACTTTTTCTCCTCTCTCTTGTAAACAGGGAAGGAAGAAAGGTAACAAAAAAAAAGTGAAAATATGTTGTAAGAGATGTTACAAGTGTTAAAATTACAAAAATGACAAAAAGATTTTTTTCTTCTGTCAGGGTTTGTCTTCTCAAGATTTATGTACTCTTACTCGCTCTATTAATCTGTCACTTTGATTCTTTGAGATATTCTTAGAACTCTAGACTCAGTGACTCACAACTATACAGCGAAAATATATATTGATTCAAAAATATATTAATAGGTGATAGTGATGTGATGCAAGTTGTTGAATGCTCAACTCAACCAAATTTGTATATAAGAATAACTTATCATAATATTTTTTCAATTCAGTTTACATCAATAGGCCAAGAGCCCAAGAATAAATATAATCACTAAGCTCATTCTCTGTTCTCTATTGCACAATTTGAAGTAATACCTCACAAAAATGCAGATATCATCACTAGACATGTACAACGACTCATCTAACAAAACTACATAATCCACGAATGTGACACTTAAACAAGAAGCGTTGCATTTATCTCTATTTTCTGTTTATAAGTTAGAAGTGGCAGAGGGGGAGGGGGGTTCTCACACCAACTAGCTAAGAGGACAGGCACAAAAAGCTTCTAGCTGAAAACACACTATTGCCTCTGCAACACGTCAAATTCAGTCACACTTCTATTTTCACCTGAAAGCACTCTTGCAAAACAATTAAAATGTTCTGCTCAAGCTGATAGCTCTGCACCTGCCCCCACAAAATCTGTATCTTGGTCGTCAAGTTTTTCTCTTTTTTTAGCTTGAAGTCTGGTTTGGTTGCCAATAGCATCAGAGATGGCTCTTGGTAACCAAAAACCAGGTTTCTCAAGGGACCGGGCCCGGTCAAGGACCAATGGCTCTCTCAAGGTTACTTCAACACCATCAAAGGTCCACAGTTTCATGGTTGCTTCACCTTTGAGACAGAGAGAGTACCAACCTAAGCCAGCTATGGCTACGTCAACGTTGTTGACCTCCCAACTAGTTCCAGACACCTTAATTTCCCTTTCTTGCCACGTGCCTAATTCAGCAGCGTGTTCACTGCCAATGGGAGGCTGAAATAAAATGCAAAAAGAAATGAAGTTAGAGGAAACTTAGACATCATGTATCTCAAGGGAAGGAAGAATAGATTATATTGAGTAATACCCCAAATAAGTTTAATTCTTAGTCGGACACTTTAGCCCCAATAAATTTTAATTACCAAATCAATCTCCACTATGTTGTTAGTCAAATTAGTCACCTGTCAAGTTTTGCTAAAAAATTTAGACAAATAAGCTATCATTATTTAATAAGCACATAAAAGTTATTCAAAATTTTTAAAATTTTCAGATCAGTCCCTTTAAGTGAGACTCTTCTTCATCTCTAACACTCTTTTCTAACTAATCCTCTTCCAACTAATTGATTATTGTTTCCACCTATCAAGTTCCATTACCCAGGCCCGGTTCCACACTACAAAGAATATGGTAGCTTTTCATCCCGTTCCAACCAAAGGAATGTTTCCGCATTATAGAGTACATTTCTTTGACAACCGAAATCAAAATGCGCCTTTCCCTTATAATTTAAAAAGGTAAACTGAAAGTTGACATGAAAGAGCAATTAATGAAATGAAAAACATATTTGAAGCTCAGGTAAACTGCAGTTTTAGACCTTAACACTAAAATTAGTTATATAGGCATGCTTAGATTTGTGAAAAGAAAAAAAAAAAAAAAGAAAGAAAGGGCTTACCTGCAACCTGACACCAACATGATTACTCCAAACCTCTTCAGCATTTTCTACTTTTCCCATGTGAAGAGAAACATTTGGTGATGCCCAAACGGTCACATATATTGTTTCAACAGAGGCTTCAATAAGGTCAATTCTTGTCAAGCCACCAATGTGCACTGCCTGCCCTACCTATAAGTTAAAACCAGTATGTAAGATTCTAAACCACATCTGCATTTTCCAAATTTACATATTGATACCAAAGAAATTGCTATCTCGATTTATTAACTGGAGTTTCCATGGAGCAGGGGGAAAAAATCAAACCATTGTCCATTTCTGATAGCCTTTAACGGATAAACAACGTGCATAAAGCATACATATAATCTATGCAACAAAAAGAAGTTGAAGATAACTTAGAGAGCGGCAATAGCAATAAGCCATTAATAACTTGCCTTGATTCTATATGATCGAGGTCGAAGTTCCTTCCGTATCTCAACCATCTTTTGCTCTTCTCTGTTCAGTCTCATCGACATTAAATAGGGATGCAGGAGCCCTGGAGTGTCAAACATCTTAGTCTTAGCTGACAAAATTCCTCCAATTCTCAAGATCCCTAGTGTTGTCCCAGGAATCGGAGCTTCTGTGAGCTTTGTAGCTTTAGCTCCGTGTTTCTTTGAAAATGCATTGATTAGAGTAGACTTCCCCGCATTCTGAGACCCAATCACCCACACATTCCCACGAGGACCTGCCAAGTCCTTTATGAAGGACAACAGATTCCTTACACCTAAATCCTTTCGAGAACTTACAAGATAAACTGCACTTAGTTTAGGTGCTCCCGCAGCACTTGCTCGGTGTCTAACCCATCTATCTAACCTTGCAGGGGAAACCTCTGATGGAAGGAGATCAACCTTTGTAGCCACAAGAACTAGCTTTGGCAGTTTCTTACCCTTCTTCGAGTCATCTTGGATTCTTTCCAATGCCTTAAACAACGATTTTGCTACCAGCATTTTCTACTTTTCCCATGTGAAGAGAAACATTTGGTGATGCCCAAACTGTTACATATATTGTTTCAATAGAGGCTTTAATAAAGTCAATTCTTGTCAAGCCACCAATGTGCACTGCCTGCCCTACCTATAAGTTAAAACCAGTATGTAAGATTCTAAACCACATCTGCATTTTCCAAATTTACATATTGATACCAAAGAAATTGCTATCTCGATTTATTAACTGGAGTTTCCATGGAGCAGGGGGAAAAAATCAAACCATTGTCCATTTCTGATAGCCTTTAACGGATAAACAACGTGCATAAAGCATACATATAATCTATGCAACAAAAAGAAGTTGAAGATAACTTAGAGAGCGGCAATAGCAATAAGCCATTAATAACTTGCCTTGATTCTATATGATCGAGGTCGAAGTTCCTTCCGTATCTCAACCATCTTTTGCTCTTCCCTGTTCAATCTCATCGACATTAAATAAGGATGCAGGATTCCTGGAGTGTCAAACATCTTAGTCTTAGCTGACAAAATTCCTCCAATTCTCAAGATCCCAAGTGTTGTCCCAGGAATAGAAGCTTCTGTGAGTTTTATAGTTTTAGCTCCTTGTTTCTTTGAAAATGCATTGATTAGAGTAGACTTCCCCGCATTCTGAGACCCAATCACCCACACATTCCCACGAGGACCTGCCAAGTCCTTTATGAAGGACAACAGATTCCTTACACCTAAATCCTTTCGAGAACTTACAAGATAAACTGCACTTAGTTTAGGTGCTCCCGCAGCACTTGCTCGGTGTCTAACCCATCTATCTAACCTTGCAGGGGAAACCTCTGATGGAAGGAGATCAATCTTTGTAGCCACAAGAACAAGTTTTAGCAATTTCTTACCCTTCTTCGAGTGATCCTGGATTTTTTCCAATGCCTTAAACAACGATTTTGCTACCGTCCAAGGAAAAGAACTATCAAAATCAACACAATCCACAACCATAACAACAACAGTAGCACTGCCATTGCCAGAAGGGTTCATCAACCTAGTGGAAATCAACCTATCGAAATCAAAATCGGGTATCAAATTCTCAGCAGTCTGGTTTTTCACCTGGCCATAATTCCTCAAGGAATGACACCTAGCGCACACGGTAACCTCTTCCTTCACCTTTCGGGCCTCCCTAGCCAACTTCTTCTTCTCAGCTTTCGATACCTTCTTCTTCCTCTTCCTCTCCAGGACCTCCTCAGTGATGTTACCATACCCAACCCCCGCAGGCGCAAAGCCATTTAAATCAGCCTCATCATCCTCTTCGCCCAACAACTTAGCTTCCCACTCATCAGAATCCCAATCGAAATCATCCGGTAATACCTCAATACCTCCTCCAAGTTCATTTTCAATGCCATCCAGAGACCCCACATCATCATCATCATCATTTTCTTCTTCTTCTTCTACTCTATTAATATCATCAAACACATCATCATCCTCATCTAATAGTTCATCTTCCATTTTCACCCTCCTTTGTTGATAGTACCCAGGAAGGTTAGGGTCCTCATCTTGCATGAAGACCCCACAACCAGGGCAAATTGGTCCACGACTCTCATCCTCATCTCTCCCCTCACTCAAAAACGGGTTCCTACCCTTTTTCCTTGGCGTGTTTCTTTTTTCTGTTTGAACAGCGGAGCTTCCGTTTACCGCAAAAGCAATAAAGCAAGGAACTTTTCTAGTCCGAACACAATTATCTACACTCCAGTAAAGTATAACTACGCTTCAGCCAAATGGGCATCAAAAAGCGAAGAGCGAGAAACTAAAGCAACATGAAGTGGGATTCTAGGTTCTTACCTGTGAAATGACGCAAACTCTTGATTGGTTGATCAGGTACTCTGTTAAAGAAGGAAAACTTGCACGCACGAAAATTAGAAGGAGCTACAATTGTAGAGAAAAATATTGCCATGGCTTCCAATGCATGAAGCGAAGCAGAGAGGAACACTGGTTCGAGTTCTGCAGCAGAGGGACCGAAGAAGGAGGAAAGGATTATAACGATATGAAGAAGAGCAAAAATGTTGGGCCCAATTTGGGCTTTGGCCCATTAATGAAAAAAAGCAAAAACGTGGCTTAAGCTTCTCCGGCAACTGCAGGGGTAATATGCAAGGTTGCGAGAACCGGACCGGTCAATAAACCGGTGAAGTCACTGGTTTAATGGTTCACTGGTTCGACCGGGGTTTAACCGGTTTAATTAAATATTAAATAAAATTATTAAAAAATTTAAAATAATCTTAAGTATATAAATTTAATAATTTCTAACTTAATAAAATTTAATATTTCACATAATAAATTATCCATTACTTAATATTAGAGGTTCAAACATCAAACATCAAAGCTTATAACTAAACAAAAAATAAAACGTAAAAAAGAAATCAATTTCATGCAGCTTTTCTTTTTTTTTTTTCCTTCAAAACGACGCCGTTTTGAAGTTTAATATGCAAACCAATAAACCGTAAAAAAACCGAACGGTTCTCCCGATTTACCGGTTAACCGCCGGTTCGACCGGTTTTTTCACCGGTTTTCTACCAAACGATTTCTGACCTTACTCGGATCGGTTAAGTGACCGGTTCCCGGTTTTTCCGGTTGAACCGGCCGGTCCGATTCGGTTTTCAGAACCATGGTAATATGCAAGTACAAGTTGAGGTATTTTTTTTTTTTTTATTTTTTATTTTTTTTTGGTCAAGCGGATTGGACAGCCCCCAATCCTAGGCATTACACCCATGTTTCACACACCCATCATTGAAGACCATGGTAATATGCAAGTACAAGGTGAGGTATGAAACCATCATTGAAGACCATGGAGCTGGGAAGATGGAGTGAAAGTGAAACTGCTCACCATTGTTTGCAGATGTATCTCTTTTTGGACTAGGTTATCCGGCCCAGACAATGACAAAAAAAAAAAACATGTGATGACCAAAATGCCACCACGATTTGATTATATATAGAGGGTTTGGTCAAAACCTTGAAACCAAAACGAAGACTTAAAATAAAAAATGGCGCGAAAACAAAAACCTGGTGCTCGGGAACCAAAACCAAAACCAAAACCTTTGTCTCCAATTTCCATCGGTGAAGAACCACAACCTCTATGATTCTCATTTTGGATGCTCCATCTATAACCACGATTGTTACATTCTCATTTTTTTCACAGGTAACTGCGAGGTCACTGTTGAGGCCAAAAACTTCACATGCAAATCCGAATCAAACAGCACCGTAATCTCTCTCCCGAGAAACGGAAAGATAATAGTATCAGGTGTTTATTCATTTATTTTTCGGTTTGATTCGATTTTGCTATTGATTCATTATTTATTTAATTTTGCCATTTTTCTGCCCCTATAAACAGTGGCACAAGAAGAGTATGCGAACAATGGAAATGCTACTGGGGATTTAAATTCCGATGATAGAGGTAAGTGGTTTATGTTTCCATGTGATTGTGATGTTAATTTTTTGCATGTGGATACAATACGAATTTGTGGAAATGATTATGGGAAAATGCACAACTGCAATTACTGTAATAGTATGACGCGAATTTAAGTCATTTGAGCATTCTTTTTTGTTTTTGTCCTGGCGGAAACGAGAAGAGCTTGTTAGTGTGTCTTATTTGGTTTTTTACTGTATAGAACATGAGTTCATGCTTGTTAGTCCTAAAGATGATGCTGGGATAAGCAAATCCTACCTTCAGGTAACACCCTTGTTGCTCTGTGTGTACTCCTCACTCTGCTATAATGACTCTATATATCTCTATAAATGGGTTTGCAGGAAGTTCTAGAGATGTATAAGGCAGAGCTACCAGGAATGAATTATGCTGCTAATACTGGAAAGCAATCAAAATTTCTTGAAAGATGTGTGACCAATGGGTAATGGGTTCTTACTTCTATGATGTGCTTTCCATGGTAGTTATTGCTTTTGTTTCGGTCATGTATTTGAAATAATGGGAGCTTTTGGTTTTGGGAACAATTTTTACCATGTAAAAGTGTAGCTTAGTGTTCATGTGTACTGTGCCTAGTTGAGAGGTATGTACAGTATGATAGGGTTTTTTATTCTTGCTTGCTTGTTCATGCAGGAAATATCGAACACTACTTCTTAATTCCAGTTCTGTTGAAGATTCCGGAAAGGTAAGTTTGGTACATGGCTGTAAGTAGAGAATCATCATGAGTAACAATACTATCATTTCAATATATGAAACTACTTTAAACTGAAATAAGTAAATTATGTTCCACTATCCTAAAGGTTGAAGGACAATGCTTCTGGTCATATTTTGCATTATTATAAGTTATGCAAAGCCTGAGTCTGTTTCCTAAGGTGAAAAACTGTTGTTTTTATCCAAGACTGTTTGGCATATAATTGTATTAAAATACAAGACTAAAGAATGTATTCAGTAACCATTTCTGGAATGTTTTGGTTCTTTTAGTAGATTGAGCTTTCTAATGAAAAAGACCTAGCAATCATCAGGACATAGAAAGAACAAAAAATAAAATTCTTACCATCTAAAAAGCTGTGCTGATTGATGGAAATTAGTTGAATGTAATCTGAAAAAAAAAATATTTGTATGGCAATAGTGTAGCATATTATTGATATATTTTATGTCATTTACAGGTTATAGCTGCAATTACATATCAAATCATCCCTGCAGATACAGAATATGCAGAGATCCCACTTACAGCTGTGAGGGAAATCTACCAACGGAAGGTCTGTTCTAATATCTAGATTTCATTCTTAATTCCAGCTTTTTGCTTTTTAAGCAACATGTGATTTCTTTTGTCAGTTTTAAGAACTTTTTGTGTGTGTGCATCGAAAATATTCTGGGCATTTCTTTGATTGCAAACTTCCAATTGTGATTTTTCCATCTTTTCTGTCTTTTAATTAAGTTAAATTGATGGTGGATGCCTTTGTGAATTCATTCTCCGTAAATGTGAGTAGTACAACTTTAGAATGTACATAATCAAAACCAATATGATAATCTTTTTCACATTGATTCCTCAGAATGCCTCTTGGTAAAGTCTTATGGCATATTGTAGTTGGCTGTTTTTACATTTATGTGTGTCTTGACCACAATCATATTCTCTGTTAATTACTAGTTTATATCCTGTAGGGTTTTGGCCGTCTGTTGTTTCTGGAGCTACAGAAGAGACTTCAAAATATTGGTGTTCGTTCCATTTTCTGTTGGGGAGACAAAGAATCAGAAGGATTTTGGCTTAAACAGGTAATTTATAGATGAAATTTGTCTTGAGCAGATTGTGTAGCCTCTTTTGGTTATTTTTTCTTTCTTGTATGAATGCATCTTGTTTCATTCCTTGTCTAGAATATTTGATACATACAAACACAACTATCATTGCAAGAATTATGTTTTCATTTTTCTTTTAGCTACATACTAATGCGTTTTAGTGAAAAGAATTCATACTTGTGATGAGGTATGTCATGTTATAAGATTACTGCTCAATAATATCAAGAACATTTGTCTTCATATTTCATTAGAACTACAATTTTTCTTTCCTACTGCAAAAGATACTTCTATGGTTCTAAGTTATCTCTTTCTGACTGCAAATTCAGGGTTTTATATCAATAGCACAGGTTGATGCCAAAGGTAAAGCCCGCAGGTTTCCTGTAAAAGCTAGTATTCGCAAAGCATTATGCTTTCCTGGTGGTTCAACTCTCATGGCATGCCATCTAAGGACAGAATTCTCAGCCGATGCAGCTGACTCTATGCACTGTCTTCCTTCACCTCTCTGTCATCATTCCTTGACACCTGCCATTGCTGAAAATGAGCAGCTGAAATGTTCAGGATTGCTGCACATTGATTTGAACCTGTCTAATCATTCAACCCATATTATAGAAAGTAAAGATAAAATTCAAGCTGAAGGTTTGATGAAAGCTGGATCGTCAAGAGAATATGGCAAACTGTGTGGTAATACATTGATCTGTCTATCTCTCACACATTAGTTTTGGAAATCAAAATGAAACTAAAGAATCTTTTTATTATAATGTCTAATTCATTTCTTGCTCATTTATATCTTTCACAATATGAACAGGGTTTGACAGTCACAATCTCCAACATGGCTGCAGTGACATTTTTCCTTTTGTCAGAGCATATGAGGACAGAAATGCTACTGCTGCAGAAAATTCACAGGATGAAATTGATGATAACATGAAGCTTTGTCATCTTTTTCCAAAAGCTGCAAAAAGGGGCTGGGAATCCTCTATATCCTCATTGAAATCTAAAAGGGTGAAGGGAAGCCAGTTGGCTGACTGTCGATCAGATTCTAGCAACGGTTTTACATCAGAGGCTAATAGGCCCAATCCTTGTTTTCAAGAAGTCCCTCGCGTTGATCCTCTGAGTGCAGAAGTTTCTGAGAAATATATGGAGGATCATGTACAATTAGAAGCACCCAACGACAAGGAACTGCCGTTGGCTAAACAATCCTTTAGAATTATGTTAATGAATATTGCAGATGATACTAAGAGAACACAGCTTTCAAAGGTATGTTTATTTCACCACTTCACCAGAGCAATTTATAATTACATACTAGTGAGGAATGTGTTCATTTATACAGAGACTTAATTTGATCCTTTTGAATATATAATTGAGAAATGTTAGGGGCCCATTAAAATTTATTGTTTTTGGCCATCACTTAGTCATCAACTCAATTTTTTTAGTCTAGTTCCTTTAGTCTAGTACCTTTAGTCTAGTAATCCAACAACATATTTTATCCCATACTTTTAAACATTGATGGTTAACTGATGGTCAAAAAAATTCTGATGACACTCTAGCATTCCTCTATATAATATTATTGATTTTAAGTATTGAGACGTCTGGCAATTTAAAGAGCATTGTAATTTTTTACCCTATTAACGGGTATCAAATGCTGCAGTCATGTTTCTTTTCGGAACATAACAGCCATTAAAGATTTGTTTCACATATAGGTTATTGAAGACCTTGGTGGAACTGTTGCGTATGATGGAAGCATAATAACACATGTTGTCACAGGAAAAGTGAGGAAAACTATGAATTTCTGCACTGCTCTCTGTTCTGGGTAGGTTCAAATTTGTAATCCTAAAAAATATGCCTAGCTTCACACTGAAATTTTATGTAGTTGGAACTTGAAATACTAGTTCTTGGAATATATGTTCGGGTTTTTAAATGAATCTAGAATAATATTCCTCTCATATCGTGCAGTTGAATATCCGAATATCTGTGGCCACCAAATCTCAGTTTTATACATCTCCAAACGATCTAGTGTGCTCGTTACCAAAGTAGGATTGTGGATATTTGAAGAAAGCTCATTTTTTTTTTTCTGAAAATAATAGTTGCTTTCAAAAACAAATCCTTTTTCTTTTGGGGTTCTGTTATAGGTTCAACTTTGCTAACCAAGAGATTATCCAACAATTAACATTATAACTTTGGAGAAATGCTAAAAAGCAAAAAGCCTCCTTCGGTTCATGATATCATTGGGAAGAGAAACTAAATTCATTTATACATGTTTTTGCATTTCTTTTATCTGGCATTTCATATTGTAGATTCTCAATGTAGGGAACACTGAGTTACAGGATCTTCATTCTGTCATTCACTGTCATAGCCAAATTGTGAAAAACTCAGTGCTAGAATTGTGATCTTTTGTATTTGGGGCTTTGGACCTTGCCAGGGGAGAAGAAAATAACATTTTGAAGTTTGATTCCTATGAGTTCTGCATTTGTTAAGATGCCCTACTCTGCATTGATTATGTTGATTATTTATATTTTATAATTCGTAACAGAATATTGATAAACTATACAGGGCTTGGGTGCTCTCATCTAGTTGGTTAAAGCAAAGCTTTCGTGAAGGCAGATTCGTCGGTAAGCTGGGCAATTTTATCTTTTCTGAGTATACTTAGTAATTATTCATGACAGCTTACACACTCATTTGAGTCATTTCACCAAACAATGAAACGCAGATGAGTTGCCTCACATACTGAATGATGAGGAGTACATGCTGAAGCACAAATCTGATTTAAAAAGTGCAATCTTCCGAGCAAAAGCTAGCCCCCATTCTTTGTTTAAGGGCTATAATGTATGCATTGCAGCTCATGTTCGAACTCCTGCCGACACTCTATCTGCTATTGTCAGGTCTGCTGGTGGTAATGTAAGTATTTATATTTCGGAACGCTTAAACAGTGCTTCATTTCCCATCAATTATACACGCTGAAAGTGCTAAAATCCTAAAGCCTTTTTTTTAATAATGAAACATTTGAATACAAATATTATGCCTATCATATTTCTTACCTTTGGAGGTACTCTTATGAGTTATGACAAAAAAAAAAACCCCCCCC
>NC_029790.2:5403595-5405066 GCF_000816755.2 Arachis ipaensis | reverse complement strand
CAACAAAAGACATAGTATTTGTGAATAATTTAGTCAACCTAGTTTTTGAAAACAGGAAAGCCTTTTGGACAAGTTTACTAATCTGGTTTGATCTAAAATCATTCTTTATATTAATTTTATAAAGCATGTTGCAATCTGTTTTCCTGCAACCTTATCCTCACTTGTGAAGTTGTGATCAATTTCCACTCATTTTGTTCATTAGGTTATCAATGGGCTGGAAAAAGTAAACGAGACATCAACAACAATCTTTGTGACATGCGAAGAAGATACAGAAGAAGCAATGATGGCTGCAAAGAAAGGAATCCGGACTTTCAGCAGTGAGTGGTTTATGAACTGTGTTATGAGACAGGAGCTTGACTTGCAGGCCTCCCAATTCGCGCAGTCCTTATGAGGAAGTATGTCAGCATGCCCAGTGATTATTTATCTGGTGCAGTACATATGAATTTCTCTGATAATTTAGTAATTTTGCCCCCTTCTATTCCACCATTAAAATAAGAATGTGTATCTTTTAGGGACATTGCTATGAAGCACCAAACAGGTTGAACTTGGTGCATCATGCATTCAGTTAATTTTATCAGGATAGATTCGAATCATGATAAATGTTACTCTCTCATAGTTTCAAATTTATAGCAGTGCATTATTGCATGGATCACCGGGTTAAGCTTAGGATTTTTGTGTCTTATCTATTTATGTTTGAGATTTCGACTTTTTCATGTCTATATAATATTTCTGAATATTATATTATAGGTATTGCAATAACATATGAATGATTGAGTAATATTATGCATAATAGCAGTGCACTTCTGGTTTGGTATTCCGTTTGATAAGATATATATAATCATTATTCATTAGTAGTTACTTCAGATCATCAAGGTGATGCAATAATGTAAATTTGTGTGGGGTATGAAATCAACTACGGGTTGGTGGTCAAATTAGTTCCTAAAAAATAGGTAATAGAAAGGGTAATATTAGGTAGATAAAAAAAAAAAAAGCTAAAACTTGTCTTATTTAGTATTAATTAATTATCACAATAATTAATGAATACTAAATAAAGTAAATTATGACTGTTTTTGACTGATTTTTTTTTGTTACCAGATATTTCCGTTTCAGAAGAGAGAAGGTTATTTCTCATTAGTCACCAACTCACCATTTGATCCATTAAATTTATAGTCTTAATGACTGGCTTTTCTAAATAGTAAATATGGTACACAAAAAAGTTTTCAAAATAGGCATGTGAAAGTTTCCAATAATACGCGTGTGGTCCATTTAGTGGGACACCATACACGAGTTGGAATTTAGTGCCCTTTAGAGGAGGCCACCTACCAAAGTACCAATTATTCCTAAAACCAACAATGAGGCCAAGGCCATGTAATAATGAAATTGTTTTCAACATTCAATTAATATATTATATTAATTAATAATTAATGATCTCTTTTATTTTCAACTTATTGATGCATTTTTTTCCAATCAA
>NC_029790.2:5377282-5403339 GCF_000816755.2 Arachis ipaensis | reverse complement strand
ACTATTAAATTGTATATTAATATTATATATGATAAATATTTTAAAATAATATTAAATACATTTAGAATATTATCATAAATTTAGAATATTTTATTCCAGTAATAGTAATTCATATAAAGCACTTAGATTCATTTTCTTCTTATTTGAAAACATGGTGGTTAGGAAGCTTCATACAGATAGACATAATGTTAGGTTGGATGGTCAAATGGTCATAGATATAGTCTCTGCGCAAAGTTCACACGAAACCGATTGTTTCTAAAAGTAGAAGGTGGCGTATTGTCATTTTATCTTCTGCTATCTACTACTAGCAGTAAAAAAAGGAATATAATATTGTCATCGGAATATTCTCAATAATTATTAAACTAGGATTGTGGTAAAATAAACGAAATGCAGTACAGGTAAAATGCAACAGTGGCAGTTACAAGTGACAAGATTGGATTTGGATTAGCCGCAAATTTTGCTACCTTAATCATTCTCTTCACATTAAACAATTAACAATACAAATTCTATTCGCATGGCTTTATCTTCTTCACCTCTCTCACTCACTCTAACACAGTAAAGTCAAAGACATATTTTATTCATCAAAATGCTTTTTCATTAAGCCCTGCTTAGCCTCAATGGATAATCTCTTCTGTACACAGGTTTCCAACTCCAATAACGAATATTTTATAGCATAATTTTATACAGCAACTAATACTACTACTACTAATAATAATAACCCATGCATACCATTCAGTGACTTACGTCACTTCCAGCTAGCTATGTTCATGATTGCAATGAGAAAACTTTCACTTGGTTCCTGGGCCTGCCCTGGCCTTATAATCAATTCAATTCTGTGCTGTGCTATGCATGTTCCCTGTTGGCATTATGCATATTCTTGGAAAATATGGAAGATATAGTTCCAAGAATCCATCAAAATCGCCATGATACTCGAGTTATTTTCAATCTGTGCTTACCAACTCCTCATAAGCTTTAACAGATTCGTCGGTAAATCTTTCCATGGCTTCAAAAATGCGCTGCAGGCTAGCCTGTAGACTGCTGCTTTTATCGCTCTGGTATAGGATATTTTCGGAAACCGAGAGACCCTTGCCTTCCCCTGATGGCAGCGCGATTTTCCGCTCTAGTGCCTGGATTTGCTTCTGTATCTTCTGGTCATCTTTATCTATATTTCTAACTTTTCTCTCCAGATCCTTGTTCTCTGCCATCTGCCGATGCATTTCTAACTTGTCTTGTTCCCATATCTGAAGCACACTCATGGTAAATACATGCATGGAATCAACAACTTCCTTTTCGGATATTCGATCCATAGCTTGGGACCACCGGTTGCATATAACAAAAATTGGGGGGGCACCAATTCTACCGGGGGAAAAGGGAACTATGCCATCAGGTGTTTCTTCTGGTTCGTATAGTAGACATTTCATCAGCCAATTATTCAATGCTCGCACATAACCTTTCTGGGCACTTATCCAGCTAGAGAATTGGAAAGTCCAATTGATAAGCTCTTGCTCAAGCTGCTTGGTTGCTAGAAGATGACTGTCACCACTCTTCTTCCTAGATCCAACCGAACCCAGTATTCTCGCTTCTCGAATTGCTTCACACTGACTATGATGACATTCAAGCATGGATTTCCACATTCTCATCATCCTGAAAACAAGCATGTTATAAATATCACAAATTCACTAAAGGTTGCAAACAAAAATCAAAGGTTTTAAAACTGTTGGATATTTTGTACACATTCATTCTGGGTACTAAGGAAGTCACGAACAGAATTTCAGAATCAATTTAAGAGATAAACTTTTGAAGAATAAACAAAGGCACGAGTCACAGCATCATGTCCGATAAGTCATATAAGTTACAAGATAATTGCATCAGTTCAATCAGGAGTAGAAAAGAACAAATATGGAGAAAAATAAATCATGGAATGTGTATTTTACCATTTACGTTATGCTTGGTGGCTAGGGAGCAACAAACAAATTTGATGGCAAAGCTCTTATAAGAGCTGCACCAATTTGTTAAACCATCCTATGATGTTTTATTAGATCAAGCACATAATTCAGTTTCCAGAAGCATATCCAAACAGTTGCAAGCAAAAAGTGCCAGAAAATGGTTCATGCATTTGAAATCATTTAGCTCTATTAATGGATCATCGTCATAGACATAGAGCATTTCAGATATAGGGTGAGTGAGGCAGGAATTGAGAGACATATTTCACATACCCATGGATTAATTCCTTCAATTGGGGCCACAGCTCTTCATCCCTTATCTTATTTATTGTCATGGAGATCTTATCAACAACTTGAATCGCCATTCTTATTTTTGTGGACAGACTCCTAATCATAGCTCGAGTGGCATCAACTTTATTAAAATCAGCACCCCTTTCATCCAAACGCTTCAGCTTGCGGCACTTCTTATCGTGCACGACCCGCATCTTTTCCTCTGCCTGCAAACATGGAAACACAAACATTGAATAACACACTATGGAAACTGGAAACATATAAAAAAATACTGGATGACAAGATAACATTCAAAGCATAAAAAAATATCAGCTCCCAAATTCTCAGTACTAGTGACTCAGATGAGACTCGCAACAAATCAATCAGAGTGTGAAACTTAGAATAGAATTATATTGCCTACACAGAGAACAAAACATGGCAGATATTTGAGATAACCAGAGTGCAACCAACATACCTTAACTTCAGCATAGAGTTTCTTCTCCCAGAGGTAAAGCTTCTGCAAGGTAGAGGAAAGATTGCGGGATCTGGTTACTAGATCAACATCAATATCCAAGCTATCGGTGGCGGCGGATGCAGATGTAGAAGGTTGCGAAGACACCATTGACAAAGAGGGAGTAACAACTTGTAACATCTTGGAGGAAGCTGCATATGAATTTCAATTATACTACTTAGATTAAAGCAGGAAACACTTGTTACTTGTATGAAAATTCAGAAGAAATAAACAATTTTGAGGATGAAAAATGAAACCTTGATAAGCAGCTCCATGCTTTCGGTTATAGGGAAGCTTGCCAACTTCAAGAATCTTGGCAATTTCGGCACCGGAGTCAGAAGCCCTTTGGAAGAGAACCTCAATCTCTTTGGCAACCTCAAAGGCGCTGCGGGAACCCGGTCGGCCTCGGAAAGCAGCAGCACCGGCGCCGCCGCCGCCGCGGTCCTTCGGCCTGTCATCCTCGTCAACCACTTTCTTATCAACGACGTGGACGTCATACTCCAATCCTCCGTCGCTTTCGCTGTCGGTGGCGTCAGCCTTGGCGGGTTGGTGGTGATCATGGTGGTTGGCGGCGGCGGAAGCAGATGCAGAAGCAGGAGTGTCGACGAGCTTGTGATCGCCGTGGACTTCCTTGACGACCTCGTGCTGGTAATCTTCATCTTCCAAATCGGGGATTCCCTCCTCTTCTCGAACCTCCCTGGAGTCGCGGCTAGGAGTGTACTGTGTCTGAGGATAGTACTTTTCATCGCCGTCGCCGTCGAAGAAGTTGAGAAACTCCCACGGGGAAGCTCTTGGAGGGGAAGGTGGTGGCGGCGGCGGCTTGGCGGCAGAAGGCGGTGGGCGGTGTTGTGGCAGATAAGATCCATCATAGGCAGAGGGTGGAGGAGCACCATACGGATCGTAGGGCTGAGGATAGGGTTGATACGAAGAAGAAGAAGAAGAATACGGATACGGATACGGATATGGATACGAAGAAGAGGATTCACCTACATATACGGTTTCGTGATTGATTGGCCTCTGTTGGTACACAATTGAAGGCGTTGGTTGCTTCTTCATGAAATTCATCTGCATCCTTCCCATCCCCATCCTCATCCATGGAGGCTCATGATCTCCCTCCTCGAATGGCGGGAGATCCACGTGGAGAGGGGAAGAGTGACCGGACGAATCGTGGTCGTGGAGAGCGTGATGGTTTTCGTCGTCGTCGTCTTCTTCGTCGGAGTGGAAGTGGAGGTGGGAGCCGGAATCGGAGTGAGGCGGAGAAGACGGAGGAGAAGCATGCTTGGCTAGGTGAGCCTTCGCCGGAGGGGAAGGCGGAGGAGAGGCGGCGCCACCTCCTGCCGCTAATTCCCTGTCTTGCTGAATAAAGAGGTGGAGAGAGTGACCGATTCCCTTGAGGGAGTTGATGTACGCCATGTGCGCCGCCGCGAGAGCATACCTCTGGTGTATAGCTTCGTCGAGGAAGGTGCATCGATCCCGGCACAAGGCGACCGCCGGCAGATCCTCCACCTTGGAACTCGCACAGCCCATACCATATAATATAATTGTGAGCAGAAGAAGAAGAAGAGGAAGAAGAAAGGGTAAAGAAAAGAAAGAAAAGAAGGGAGGGATGAGGAAGTGAATGAATAATGAGTTAGTGATTAGTGAATGAATAGTAGTGAAGGAGGAGGGAATCTTTTGCCAGCAGGGACTTGCTTGTCGGTTTCTAATTTGGTGTGGCTCTCTCTATTTCCTAAACTCAATCTATACAAATATATATATAAATATTATTCTTACCATCTCCAAATTCTGTGCTTATCGATGTAAATATTTAAGCAATAATTAAAAAAAAAAAGAGCAGTCTTTGTAGCAGAATATGCAGGGATCCCACTTGCAGCTGATAGGGAAAGGAAATGAAATCTACCAGAAGGAGGTGTCTTATAATAACTAGATTTTATTCTTCATTCCAGCTTTTAGCTTTTTAACAAACATGTCATTTCTTTTTCTCAGTTTTTATCAAAATTTTTATGTGTGGCCAGGCTCCAAACTTCCAAGTAGATGAGTTGGTAGATTTCTTTGTGCATTCATTCTTAGTAAATGCTAACAGTACAACTCTAAAATCTACGTTAACAAACACTTGTATTGTATCATCCTCTTTGATTGGCACTTAAATTTTTCACATTGGCCAAATCCTGTGGCATTGATTGTGTATTTGGTGGTTGTTTCTTTGCACTTAAAGAGGTCATTTATAGATGAAATTTGTCTGCATACTTGAGTCGATTGTAGTCTCTTTTGATTCTTTGTTCTTTAATTTGTTGTATGAATGCATGTTGTTTTCTATCTTGTCTAAAATATTTGATACAAATATATGCATTCTATACACGTGTGAAGTTTTTGAGCCCTCATTTAACTCTATGCAATGTCTTTCCTCAAACTTTCTAAAATATTTGAAGAACATTGTAACTTCTGTGTGAGCGAAGAATTTGTTTATTTTTGTTCTGATTCTTCTTCAATCCTCGAAGAGTATTGGGTCAAAGCAGAGACAATACTGAAAAGGTGGAAAAAGAAACGTATCTCTTTAATACATTTATAACGACAAGAACTACCTTACTCTTACATATATACTCTTCGTTTGACTCTTGTTGAGTCAATGCATCTAAATAGAATATATAATATAATACTATAAAATTAGTTACAAACAATCAATATGTATCGTGCCATATAACATTCTCGAACTAACACAGATCCTTTCCTTTTCGGCTTTCTCGGTTAAACCAAGAATATGAATAGAGGTATAAAGGAATGGATCCTCTAGTTAATTACTTAATCAGTTCAACTACATATCTTTTAAAAAATATTCTTTTATTTAATTTTTTATTATAAAACTAAATAAAATTAAAATTTAAAATTTTGTTGAGTTTAAAAAACTAAACTATGTTTAAGATAATAAATACACATTATTGGGTCATTAGCCAATTATTTGTGTGATTTATTTTATTTAGTGTGCAGAAATTAAATTGAATTGAAACTGGCCCAAGAAGTAAATGTTCAATCCCATACACATACATGGGAGTGGATCCTCTCTAGTGAAGAAAAAATTGAATGGTGTCAATTGTGATCTCTCACTCTTCAATGCTCTCTTTCTCATATTTAATTCTGACCACACTTATAAAATTAATGGTGAGAGATCACACTGCATTTCCTCAAGTGTTAAAAAAACTGGAGAGGATCTATTTCCCGCATACACAATCATGGTCCAAAGATACATATAATTGTTACCATCTAAAATCTTTCTATCAGAAACAAAATAAGTCTTCGAGCCAAGTTAAGGGAAGGAGGCAATTGGCCCAAGATTCTTACAAGACATACAACATCTGATCCACTCACACAAACAAATTCATAAAACTCAAGTATTGGTTCACCTTGAACAAAAGTCATCACAAAAATTTTCATCAGAAATAAAATGAATATTTCAGAGAACAAAAAAAGAAAATAAGCCGAAGAACATAAACAAGCTCATATGCATAACCTAAATCTAAACGGTGGTCCACACTTAAATCCATTCATTCACCATAATTGCTAATTAGGTAGCTCAATTTCAATTTCATTTGAACCTCTTACATCCACCGAACCAAAAATTCTCTCTTCTCTCTCTTCTTTTTCTTTCATATCACATCACTCTGTAACAAAAAAAAAGAATGGGAAAATTCTGAAGCTAGGGCAAAGGGTAGAACAAAAAGTTTATTTCCAAATTCAAGCAAGAAGAGAACGAAAAGGAGCTACAACAAGAGGAAAGATTTCTTCAGAAAAGAGAATCACAAAAAGATGATTTTCTCATTTGTGCTTCATCAAGAAACCATGAAAAAATCAACTCTGTACAAGCACCGTTTCTGAAAACTATGGAGAAGGTGAAGTCATGATGCTCTGCTTGAAATCTACGGTCAAGAAACAAACTTGGGGCCAAAGCAAGAATGCACGGCTCAGATTCAAGATGCATGAAGAAAAAAGTTGAAAGAAAAGACTGAAGGTAAGATTGCATGTCATTGCTTCTACTCTCTCTCTCTCTCTCTTCTGTGAACGCCACTGCTGCATCTGTGTATTGGGAGAAGAAAAACCAATATGTGCTGAAGCAAGGTTTCAAGTCTTGAAAGCTTCACTCCTCTATAATAGGGGTGAACGGCCAATGATTGGAGAAAGGAGTGAGAGCACAACGTTTGGGTTCCCATAGTTCACTGAGCTTTATATTCTTCTCTTTCATGGTTTTCATTTTGTAAATCTTTTTCTCAATTTAGTATGTCTGAGTTTCGTTGGAAAAAAGGCAAATATGGTGAAGTTTGTAAGAAAAATCCAATGAGAGGTAAAAGACAGAGAGTTAAATTTAGAGAAAAAGTCTAAGTTATCTTAGAAATCCTTTGTTAGTATTTTTGTTTTATGTCATGATCTTGAGATGATTCCCTTGCAAGTTGGATTAGCACTTTACTGTTGAAAGGTAGGGTGAGTCTTAGTTAAGTTCATGTTGAGTTAGAATCTGGACTTGTCCCAGATAAGATTGGGATAGATTCTAGGGAGAATTGGTGATTGTAATCTATTGAAAAGATAGTGAAATTTCATCATTATTGTGATGGAGACTGGATGTAGACTGCATTGCACTGGGTAGTCAAACTAAGGTACATCTGGATGTGTTTCTCTACTCTCTTTTCTATTCTAGCTCGTACCGTGTCACGACACAAAACTAAAATATCTCCTGTATTTTTTCAACAGAAAATAAAGTTACAAGTAAAATAAAAAGAATGCCAAGATTCTGTTAGTGTTGCAAGTGTGAGGAGTGTTGAAGTTAGTCCCACATCAAAGAAAGCATGGAAGAGTGAGGAGTTTATAAGATGAGAGACCCATTTACTTGACACCTTAAGGTTTTGAGTTGGATGTGGTGTCTTCTCATCTTATATTCTCTTGCTTGATTCCTCCCCGAAATCTCCCCGGTGGTCGAGAGCTCCCCACGGTTGACCCAACAAGTGGTATCAGAGCCGATGGTTTAATCGGTCTGGTTTAAGGTGGTTTAAGGAATATTCAAGGTGAAGCATCGAAAGTCTTCCCGGCAAAGGTGGTCCGGGCGGCGTGTCCCGCGGTGTTTTGCGGCGGTGTGATGGACGAATACTCATATGTGGTGGAGGAGTTAGAGGGAGTTGATGCTTGATGTGGAGACTCACACTTGAGGGGGAGATTGTTAGTGTTGCAAGTGTGAGGAGTGTTGAAGTTAGTCCCACATCAAAGAAAGCATGGAAGAGTGAGGAGTTTATAAGATGAGAGACCCATTTACTTGACACCTTAAGGTTTTGAGTTGGATGTGGTGTCTTCTCATCTTATATTCTCTTGCTTGATTTCTCCCCGAAATCTCCCCGGTGGTCGAGAGCTCCCCACGGTTGGCCCAACAAGCATTGATAGGAATAAAACACACAATTCCCTACTTGCAAGAATCAAAGGAGCAACAATATCCACTCACAACAAGTATTAACACCAGCACAATAATACCCAATAGCAGCAAAAAAATCACATAAACCAGAAATTATAAATAAGCTAACACACCAAGATTTTTAACGTGGAAAACCTCCTCAATGAGAGAAGTAAAAACCACGAGTCACCAAGGCCAGGATATAGCTTCACTATGATGAAAAATAGGGTACAAGAGAGTCACAAATTACTGCACAAAATGTGCATACAACAAGCCAAACAATCCAAGCTTCAAAGCTTTCAAAACAAGAACAAGAAGATGAAAATACCACAAAAACAGAGCTACTGTGCGTGGCCAATATCTCTAGCTACAGATGTCGAATTGAAGATCCGAACGGTAAAATCAAAGAACCAGATGTATAGAACACACTGTCCAAATTTGAGCTCGATCCAACGGTTAACGAATCTGCAGTGACTAATTTACAGAGACAGCTTTGTGTATGTGCGAAAATAACTTTCTCTCTTCTCTTCTCTCTAGTGTTTGGTGTTCTCTTGCAAATGACCTCTCTCTCACTCAACCCTAACTCACCTCAGCCACTTCAACTATTCATGGGCTTGGATACTAGCATTTGGGCTTTTTCTCCACATAGGAAGGGAGCCCAAAAACCCAACAGATCTCCCCCTCACGACTATGTGGAGGTAACCGCCAATCCGGCGATTAAGCAACAAACTTCAAACTTCCATCTTGGTAATGCCTTGGTCATCATATCAGAACCATTCTCATCAGTATGAACCTTTTCAAGTTCCAACAACTCAGCATCCAAAACATCACGTACCCAATGATACCTCACATCAATATGTTTGGATCGAGAATGAAAAGTAGAATTTTTACCCAGATGTATAGCACTTTGACTATCACAAAACAACACATACCTCTCTTGAGTAGACCCGAGTTCCTTCAAGAATTTCTTCATCCAAAGCATCTCCTTGTACGCTTCGGTAATGGCAATAAACTCGGCCTCAGTAGTAGACAAAGCAACACATTTTTGTAATCTTGATTGCCAAGACACAGCTCCACCCGCAAAGTTGATCAAGAAGCCTGAAATGGACCTTCTAGAGTCAATATCTCCTGCCATGTCTGAGTCAGTGTAACCAACTAGAATAGGCTTATCACTTCCATAACACAACTTCATGTTAGAAGTACCACGAAGATATCTCATTATCCATTTTAAAGCATTCCAATGCTCTCTTCCTGGGTTTGAAACAAAACGGCTAACACAACCAACAGCATGAGCTATATCCGGTCTTGTGCACACCATAGCATACATTAAACTACCCACGGATGATGCATATGGAACCTTTTCCATGTCTTTCTTCTCTTCATCACTTGATGGACTTTGCTTGCAACTCAATTTGAAGTGTGTAGCAAGAGGAGTACTAACGGCCTTTGCTTTCTCCATTTGAAATCTGTGCAACATTGTCTCTATGTATTTCTCCTGTGACAACCAAAGTTTCTTCTCCTTTCTATCACGCTCGATTCTTATGCCAAGAATCTCCTTTGCTGGCCCAAGGTCCTTCATTGCAAATGACATTGCAAGTTGCTTCTTCAACATATCAATCCTAGAAGCATTCTGACCAATAATAAGCATGTCATCAACATATATCAAAAGGATAATAAAATCATTACTAGCAAACTGTTTAACAAATACACAATGATCAGAAGTAGTCTTCTTGTAGCCTTGTTCTGCCATAACAGACTCGAACTTCTTGTACCATTGTCTTGGAGCTTGCTTCAAACCATACAAGCTCTTCTTCAATTTGCAAACATGATCCTCTTTGCCTTTTACCATGAAACCTTCAGGTTGTTCCATGTAAATTTCATCCTTAAGATCACCATGAAGGAAAGCAGTTTTCACATCCATCTGCTTTATCTCTAAATCAAGACTTGCAGCCAAACTCAAAACAGTCCTAATAGAAGATCTTCTCACAACCGGTGAAAAAATTTCATTATAGTCAACTCCCTTTTTCTGCCTGTAGCCCTTGACCACCAATCTAGCCTTGTACCTTGGACACTGAGAATTTTCTTCATGCTTCAACCTATAAACCCACCTGTTCTGCAAAGCTTTCTTCCCTTTTGGCAACTTCACAAGCTCAAATGTTTGATTATCATGCAAGGATTTCATTTCATCTTGCATTGCATCAAACCATTTCTTATTGTCGTCACCTTCCATAGCTTCCGCATAACATTCAGGTTCTCCCCCATCAGTCAAGGTCACATATCCATCAGTAAATGTTACATACTCACTAGAAGGATACCTCGTTGAAGGTCGTCGCTCTCTAGTAGACCTCCTAGGATGAAAACCTGGTGGATCTTCAGGTAACTCAGGTTGATTATCAGCATCATCATCAACTGGAGCATCAATCGGATCTCCCATCTCCTGGTCATTAGGAACCAAAGGCTCATTTTGCTGCATATGCTCCTGATCTTGATTCTCTGCTAGTTCTGACGAAGGAGGCGGCTGAACTGGATCTACATCAGTCAAGTCACTACTCTCTTGTGATTGACTCTTCTCTGCCTTATCAATGTCTTCAATGGTCTGGTCTTCAACAAACTCTACATCACGGCTTCTTACAAGCTTCTTTTCAACTGGATCATAAAGCCTGTAACCAAACTCATCTTGACCATACCCAATAAAAATGCACTGCCTTGTCTTCACATCCAACTTGGACCTCTCATCCTTTGGAACATGAACAAATGCTTTGCATCCAAAGACTCTCAAGTGACCATACGAGACATCTTTGCCCGACCAAACATGATCCGGAACATCATTATCCAAAGCAATTGTAGGACTTAGATTAATCACATGAGCCGCTGTAAGTAGCGCTTCACCCCAAAAGACTTTAGGTAGCTTAGCTTCAGTAAGCATACACCTAACTCTTTCAATCAGTGTTCTATTCATCCTTTCTGCCAAACCATTCAACTGAGGTGTTTTAGGAGGTGTCTTTTCATGCCTAATGCCTTGCTGCTTGCAATACACATCAAATGGTCCACAATACTCACCACCATTATCAGTGCGAATACATTTAAGCTTTTTACCTGTTTGCCTCTCAACCAAAGCTTGGAATTGTTTGAACTTTTCCAAAGCTTGGTTCTTTGTTTTCAAAGCATAAGTCCAAAGCTTTCTTGAATGATCATCAATAAAATTAATAAAGTAAATAGCTCCGCTAAAGGACCGTACCTTCAAAGGACCACAAATATCGGAGTGCACCAATTCCAAGAAGTCTGATTTTCTTGAAGGTTGATGCTTCTTGAAGGATAATCTTCTTTGTTTGCCAGCCATGCAATGAGAATATTTCTCCAACTCTGCATTCTTCAAACCTGAAAGAACATCCTTTCGAGCTAAATAGCTAAGTCCTTTTTCACTAATATGACCAAGTCTTCTGTGCCACAAGCTACAAACTTCCTTACTTTCAATCGCATTCACACTACCTTTTGCAATCATGGCATGCATCACATACAAACTTGAAGTACCTTTTTCTCGAGCCACCACTAAGTTGCCTTTAGTAAGCTTCCATTGTCCAAAGCCGAAAGTGTTTACAAAGCCTTCATTATCAAGCCTTTTAACTGAAACCAAATTCAAGCGAATATCTGGAGCGTGTCTAACATCTTTGAGTAGCAGCTTCATTCCCATATTAGTCTCAAGACAAACATCTCCTACACCAATAACCTTGGCCAAGCCATCATTACCCATCTTAAGTACTCCAAAATTACCTGGAGTATAAGAAGTGAAGAACTCCTTTTTCAGTGTAACATGTATTGAGGCGCCACTATCAATTACCCAGCTGAAATCATCATCAGAAACAAGATTGACCTTGTACTCATAATCAGCAATATCAACAGTAAGAAGATCATCTGAAATAGAAGATACACGATCATTACCACTATCATCCTTCTTTTCTTGCTTACCTTTGTTTTCCTTTTTCCAAAGATAGCAATATTTTTTAACGTGACCCATTTTGTGACAGTAGTGACACTCAACATTCTTGTATCTTCCCTTGGATTTGCTCTTGCTTTTACCTCTACCCTTTTGAACTCTATTCTGATTTCTCCCCCTGGTTTCAGTGAATAACATTTCAGAGTGTGACGAAGAATTCTGCGTCTTCCTTCTCATCTCTTCATTTAAAATACCACCTTTAACAAGTTGCATGCTCACTTTACCATTCGGAGCAGAATTAGTAAGAGAGATACGAAAAGTCTCCCAAGAATCTGGTAGAGTATTTAGCAACCACAATCCTTGAACCTCATCTTCAAATTTGATTCCCATGCTTGACAACTGATCCAGAACTCCTTGAAATTCATTCAAGTGATCCAATACTTGTGACCCTTCCTTGTATCTCAAATTCATCAACATATTCAACAAGTACAATTTATTATTGCCAGACTTGGAAGCATACAAGGATTCAATTTGATTCCACAAAGCCCTAGCATGAGTCTCATTAGCAATGTGATTATAAACATTATCATCCACCCATTGCCTAATAAAACCACAAACTTGTTGGTGTTCAAACTCCCATTCTTCATCTGTTTTAGATTCTGGTTTTTGTGTAGAAAATACGGGTAAATGTAGATTTTTAACAAACAACAAATCTTTCATTTTGCTCTTCCATAGATGGTAATTAGTGCCATTCAAACTTATCATCCTAGTAGAATTATTTGCCTCCATCTTTCAAGCAAGTTATAACCAAATACCCAAAACTGAGCTCTGACCAATTGATAGCATACAAGGATTCAATTTGATTCCACAAAGCCCTAGCATGAGTCTCATTAGCAATGTGATTATAAACATTATCATCCACCCATTGCCTAATAAAACCACAAACTTGTTGGTGTTCAAACTCCCATTCTTCATCTGTTTTAGATTCTGGTTTTTGTGTAGAAAATACGGGTAAATGTAGATTTTTGACAAACAACAAATCTTTCATTTTTTCCTTCCATAGATGGTAATTAGTGCCATTCAAACTTATCATCCTAGTAGAATTATTTGCCTCCATCTTTCAAGCAAGTTATAACCAAATACCCAAAACTGAGCTCTGATGCCAATTGATAGGAATAAAACACACAATTCCCTACTTGCAAGAATCAGAGGAGCAACAATATCCACTCACAACAAGTATTAACACCAGCACAATAATACCCAATAGCAGCGAAAAAATCACATAAACTAGAAATTATAAATAAGCTAACACACCAAGATTTTTAACGTGGAAAACCTCCTCAATGAGAGAAGTAAAAACCACGAGTCACCAAGACCAGGATATAGCTTCACTATGATGAAAAATAGGGTACAAGAGAGTCACAAATTACTGCACAAAATGTGCATACAACAAGCCAAACAATCCAAGCTTCAAAGCTTTCAAAACAAGAACAAGAAGATGAAAATACCACAAAAACAGAGCTACTGTGCGTGGCCAATATCTCTAGCTACAGATGTCGAATTGAAGATCCGAACGGTGAAATCAAAGAACCAGATGTGTAGAACACACTGTCCAAATTTGAGCTCGATCCAACAGTTAACGAATCTGCAGTGACCAATTTACAGAGACAGCTTTGTGTATGTGCGAAAATAACTTTCTCTCTTCTCTTCTCTCTAGTGTTTGGTGTTCTCTTGCAAATGACCTCTCTCTCACTCAACCCTAACTCACCTCAGCCACTTCAACTATTCATGGGCTTGGATACTAGCATTTGGGCTTTTTCTCCACATAGGAAGGGAGCCCAAAAACCCAACAGATTCAACCCCCATTCTCTTAGCCATTGATTACCATCAAATTTTAATTTCAAAATTCCCATTTCAGTTGTAACACATCTCAATTTAAATATACATAAAAAACAAATTAAATAAAATTCAAATTCAAATTTTAATTTTACAATTCCCTAATAAATCTTATACCTTTTAATTATTAACACATTTTAAACAAAGCTGCACATCACTCCAGTCGTCTTCTCCCGTGCGCGCAGCTCCCTCGGCGACGAGCTCCTTCCACTGCAAAGAACTTCTCGACGCACAGCTCCTTCTCGACCCGCAGTTGTTCCATCGACAATGCGCAACAGGAATATGTATATCTTCTTCGATAAATTCCATCCAACACAAGCGGTTAACACCTTAATTGCATTCCAAACATATAATGCTGCAACTCCAGGATTCACGGATCTAGTGAATATCCAAACCCTCGTTCAATCTTGAATGATTCATCATCATACTTTATTGCCGAGCAGTGTTCCTTAATTACTTTAGATAAAAAAAAGTTTGGCCTGTTATAAGCGGAGAGATTGAAGAAAAAGTGTGTCATATATGATTAAGGTTTTTTTAATGTCATTATTAATTTGGATGTGGTAATTCTTAATTTTGTATGTATTTATGTTGTCTAATCAATTGTAGATGTGAAATTTTAGTGGGATTTGAATGTGTTCTGATTTAATTTTGGATGTGTTCGTGTTAAAATTAGATGTGTTTGTTGTAACACGAGTTAATAATTAAATTGGCTCCTAAAATTTGATCTCTGACTCAATTTAACCTTCTAGGTATCAATTGACTTTAACTGTACCCTAAAATTTTGGCTCGTACCTCAATTTGGCCCTTCCGTCATTATCCGTCACCGAAAAGCTGACCTGACAATTTTCGTTGACACCTGACACCCTAACAGTTAGATGACGTGATGAAATATTTGAAGGCATCAATTTAACCCCTAAAAATTTCAAATAAAACCTAGAAGTCCCAATTTTCCCAAATCACAAGAGTGTCTCCAAGAGTTGAGAAGAATGTTGGGGAGCAGCAGTCAAGGCTCAGGTAGCTCTAGTAGAGCTCATTCGCATGGTAGCTAGGTGAAGAACGCACACTGTGACAGAGGTGGAAGGTTCCGCATTGGTGCGGTTGTGGGTTGCGTCCTATTCTTCAGTGGTCTGGGACGGATTCCAATTCAAAAAGACCATTCTATGGATGCTCTAACTATAATGTGAGTTGGTTGAATTGTTGCAAGTTGGTTGTGTGTCTTATTCCTCAAATTCTTGTTGGTTTTGTAGTTGTTCTTCCTCTCAATTTTTTTTTGGATTTTTGGTGTTGTAGACTACCAGTAAGAGATGGTGCGGCTTTTTTAAATGGGCAGATGTTGAAGAAGAAGAAGCCATAGTTGGCAGAAATGAAAGTTCAGTTAGTGAAGACCATTGAAAAATATCTCTGGGATGGAAAATTAGTGCAGTTAAAGTTGAAATTAGAATATTAAAAATGTGAAATATTATGTTGTCTGTATTTGTTATTATTTTTGGAATTGTGATTGTAGCTTATGGAGTAGGTGGGATGAAATATATGTAACTGTGATATCAGTTATGTGAATGAAGCATTGTTATGTATTTAATGACAAAATAGAAATGGAATTTTATGTTCTCTTGGTAATGATATATCTTATAAAAAAATTTTAAAATCGAGATTATATAAAAGAGGAGGTATAACTTATGACCAAATAAGTATCAGAAGAGCATAGTTTGATCAAATTGGTCAAGCAGTTATGAGTTTGTATATGAAGACAAGATCAGGAACTGGCTCTAATAACTATATATGTAGTATGCACTTCCATTAGTGAATAAATTTAAGTGTATAGTTCATTTGTAAAAATATTGAATGCAAAATAATAACTTCGCCTCTCAATGATTATCTTTTTTGTTTCCATGAAAATAAAAATAGATGAGATGTTATGATATGACAAAAGAAAATCTAATAGAACCTTTTGTGGTTCTTGCACTTGACAGAGGACCCACAAATAAGTAATTCATTAAGTAATTCATAGTCATTAATCCTTGTCAATATCACAGCATTAGCAATAGCAGTATCTGTATCATACTTTAAATACCCTAGATAACATAGTTTCAAAATATTCTAAACCAAAACAGATTACTCTACATAACATAGTAACAAAATATCAAAAGAGCATAGTTTGATCAAATGCTCTCCATAAAATATGTTCTACACAACTTCCAGTCAACATTGTAAATCGTTTTCTATTTTGTTATTGGTGGTTTGAAGCCCGGGGTGGGGACGAATTTCATAAACTCTGCCAAGCGTGCAGCTGTCCCAGAACTTGCTCCTTGCATTGGATCCACCTTGGAAGTTGTTTCCTCTTAGATTACAGCTTGTCAGGCCTTGTCACCTGTTGTAGAGGTGGAGGTGGGTCTGATGGAGGGCCCTAGTGAAATTGTTAACAGAATTAGTGACCAATACAACCCAATAAAAACCAATCAATATATTATCAAATAGTATCAATCAATTGGATCTACCCAACATTTACTCATGTATTATAAACCAATACAAACCAGTTAATAGTTAATCAAATATTAGAAACCAATCACTATCTGTTCCTGATTTTCTGGCTCTGAGTAAGTGAGTTGGGTGAGTACAATCTCTGAAGCGTGTGCATCATCAACAACTTGCCCTGGTGCTAATGGAGCATTTTCATTAATCTCAGCAGCTTGGGTGTCAGTAATAGCAGCATTTGCTGGATCTGTAGTCTCTCCAACCTTAGAACCTTTTTCTTTTGCAACAACCGCCGCTGCTGCATTAACAAGGTCATTAGCTTTCCTATGAGCGCAACTCCTCTTTGTATGCCCCCTCGTATCCTAAACCAATGAGCATTATTTTCAAACTTCAAGTGGAAAAACAAATAAGAAAAACTCATTGTCCTGTCTAGAAAAAAAAGAAAAGAGAATAAAAGGGCAAAGATTTTTCACAATTGATTGCCAAAGTAGAACAAAGAAGTTAAAATCTTCACACAATCAATTACATAACTAATAGTCACAAGTATCTGAATACATATATAATTGTTACCAGGCCAAAATGACGTGACATAGTTTCAAAAATTTTAACCACCCGCTGATTAGATATAACACCACAATGCTCAAAATGCACTAAAATCTTGAATATGATCATCTACGACACCTCCAAGCCATAGTGCTAATGTCAATGTCTAAGGAAAATCAAGTAGTTCAGTTTATGATTATCACTTAATTTCAGATGTATAATAAAACACTCATGGTGGTCATTGATGCAGACGATGTTCAGCACAAAAAATATATGTAGTTGTACAGTTATACTATTAGACAAACATAAAAGAATAAAATTGTTCTTTTAAATTGCTGAAGGAGTAATACAATTGTTCTAATAATGGTTACTCCAATAAATAAATATATGTAATTTCAATAGAAAAGTACTGGACAGATATTAAAGAGTTCCATTTATAACAGGTTCTACAATGAGACAGAGGTTTCATTTTTATACTTGAAGTAAAAAGAACGAGAAGAAATAAAGAAAAATAAAGAAAACATAAACAAGGCAATTATTCATGTTTGATCTCTAAATCAATGCATGCAGTATAAACACTAAATGAAAATCTTAGAATGGCTCAATATTTAATTTGTGTCTGTCTACGGTAAGAAACACTTGAGTGTTCTAGCACTTGTTAGTTATTAGTCTTTACTAAAATTGTTGTGAAATATTTTATTTTTACAAGAAATTACCCAGTCAACAATTAAATTAAAATGGGATATGAAGGAATAAAATTGTTATTTTAAAATGGAATATGAAGAATCAATGACTGCTCAAATGGACAAAGAATGGAACGATTAAGTTGATCACAGCCACATACATGCAAAAAATTAAACCCTAACATACAAAAACTCTATCATCATTAACAATCATAATCAACCATATTCTCCCAAAGTTTCACTGATGAAGTAGAGTGAAAAAAAATGAAAAACAACCCACAACCAACATTTTGAGAAAAACAGAGCATGGTATGTTGAGAGCAACAATTTTGTTACTAACCTAATTTTGAAGAGATGGTGACTCCCAAGTAATTAATCTTCACAATGGGGGGTGAAACAAGTAAGAAAAGCTTCAAACCTCCATTACTGCGATACCCATGGTTCTTCTCTGACGGGAACGTATACAAGGGGAGGAGGAGGAAAAGGAAGGGTCAATTGGGTTTTACTTTTGAAGTGGTTAATGTTTGGATTTTCATTTAACCCATTTCTCATGTCAACGACGTTGTTTCTAAATATTTCGGTGCCAACAGTAAAACGGCGTCATTTTGAGAGTGCTAGGTGTCATTTAAAATTGCCAGGTCAGCTCTCCGGTGACGGAAAACGATATAAGGGCCAATTTGAGGCGCGGGTCAAAATTTCAGGGTACAATTAGAGTCAATTGAAACCATGAGGGCTAAATTGAGTCAGGGATCAAATTTCAGGGGTCAATTTGAGTATTAACTCATTGTAACACTCTTATTAAGGGAATATTAGGCTTCTGGTTGCGCTACTCTAATAGCAACGTAGATATTACGAATTTCATATAACTCTCATATATTTAATAATAAAATAGGAGTCTTTAATTTGAACCGTATAGATTTTTTTCTCGAAAAATCGAAAATATTTTTTTTAATAACGTACACACACAAAATAAGAGTCTTTTATAGAAATAATTCACAAACATTACATATTACAACACACACAAAATAAGAGCCTTTATACAAATAATTCACAAACATTACATATTACAGCGATGAGCATGACGGAACGGCAACGGTGCGCGAAGACAACCCCTCCAACTTGCGCGAGCTCCCTCTCCCCCCTCTGGTTCCTCCAGCGACGACGACGTTTCCCCTCTCCTCCTGGCTAGACGACGACGACGACGACGAAAATTCCAGCAGTGGCTCTGGCTTAACGGCGATGCTTCCCTCTCCGTGATATTCTCACCTCTCAACGGCACAGCGACGGCAACGGTAGCAGTGACGCTCACCACACTGTCTCCCTCTCCTTCCCTTCTCCCTTTCTTCTTCCCCCTCTCCATTTCTCCCTCTCTTCTCTTTTCTTTTTCTTTTTTGCTTCTTCGTGCATGGGTAACATGGGGTGATGGCGGCTGTTAGTGCTGGTGGGTGAGTGTGTGAGTGTGTTAGGGTTTTGATTTGGGAAAAAAGAGTAGAGGTAGGTAGATAATTTTTAATAAAAAATAGGGCTAATATAGTAATTGAAAAATCAGTTTTAAATCCAATAAAATTATCTTTAATCAAAATACTATTTATTCATCAAATTATTATTCATTCTCAAATAAATATTCTAATTCAATAATTAAAGATAACTAAATTAATTTTCTTTTATTTATAAAATAAGGTTCAAAATCTAAATATTTAAATTAAAACATATAAAATTCTTATTATTTTTCAATTACTAAAATTTTAAATTATAATAAAGAAATTGTCCAATTTAATATAAAAATCTCTGAAAATATAATTATGAATAAATATAATAAATTATAAATAATTTGTTATTTAATTTTTAAAAATCTGATACATTTGTTTTTTGCTGTGCCGTTTTTAATTATTCAGAAATTAGATGAGTATTATTGCTCTTGCAAGTGTTAATTAGCTTAGAAATTTTGTTAGTGAGATTTGCGATTGAAAGAAAAAAGCTCTAGTGAGTCGGACAATTTATTGTGTGAAAAAACCAATTATATGTGAGTTTTAGTTATCTATAGAAAAATATTATGTAATTGAGAGATGCTTGAATATTGAGTTGAGAGTTCAATTAAAAAAACATTTAAGAGGCCATATTTTTTACTTCAGTTTTGGTTTTTTTGTAATGATTTTTTTTAACGCTAATTTATTTGTTTGCTTGTATGAAAGATTAATTTGCTGATATTATTTGTTAATCACAATGTTTTAGTGCTGCCTTATCGTTCTATTTTCATATTTGTATTGAGGATTTGTTCGTTTTTTATTGGTGATTTTAGCTGTATATCAATTATTTGGTATGCAATCTTATGATTTTAGTTTGATAGTCTTATAATATTGGATGTATAATCTTATAAATTTGGAATTGTAAATGAATTTCAAATGTGTTGATAAAATAATTAGTATGCATTATTATCATTTTGGATGTGTAAAAAAATCATTCGGGTGTATATTTAAGTCTAATTTCCTGTATCTAACATACAGTCGATACCCAAAAATGCCAATAAGAAAAAAGTTACTTGTGCTGGGAAAAAACAAGACTAATAATAAAATTAAATATTACAATTTCATTTCTCTTTTGAATTTTATGTGTCTATGTTGTTCATTCAAAAAGAAAGTTGGAAGGCCGAAGAAACCAAAAAGCCCTAAAAAGGTAGTTCATTTTATAATTTACGAATTTTTGGAGTTAATAAGTGACATATACAATATACTATAAACTAACTATTGTGTCAAATTTTCAAAAGACACTTAATACTCGATATTCTTCAACTGCCATAGCGAATATAATGGAGCATCTAAAGCATAAAGATCCAATCAAATACCAAGAGATTGAGAACATGGGTTTGGGATGCTTCAAGCACATCTCAGGTTGGTCAATAAATTAAGATTTAATAATTGTCCTGATGCAGTCATATAACAAGGATCGCATATACATGGAGGTTGAGACTGAAGACGTACCGGTTAATGCACGTTAGATAAGTCGAGCATTAGGACTCCTTATAAAAGGTAATACTATATATATATATATAAGATTATAATTAATTGTGTAATCTTATAATTTTAAATTTTGGATATGTTAATGAAATAATTAACATGCATTATTATCATTTTAGATATGTAACATTTTTCTAGAATACCTATTTGCAAAATAAGAAAGCCACTACTACTACTTCGTTCAGAATCTCTAGAATTTAAGAAACTTCATGGTTACTGTTACGGATCCGGCCTACGGACTTCACACCCAGAATGGTCTTTGAACCCGGTTACACGGGTCCGAACTACATCCCCTTCTAGAAGGCCCGAAACCGACTCACTAGAACTTCTAACCAACAATCAAATTCAAATACTCTCCTTATCTTGGCCAAACAAGATAAGATAGGATAAATCACCTCCACCTATATAAATGGCAGCCCAGGCCTCCTCAGGTATGTCATTCATTCGACACACCTTATTCTTCTTAGATCTATTTTGACTTGAGCGTCGAAGTGTCTTTGCAGGTACCACTCTCCATTGCTCCAGTCAAATAATCCGATATCCGCTTCGACCCGAAGGTCCCTGATCCATCTTACAACTCGTACCGGAGGCATCCAGTACAGTTACATTTTTGTTTAATATAACAAACATAAAGTATAATAATTATTATGACGATCCTTGGCCTCCACCAAGTGGTGCCTTTATTTGTTATGATAAAAAATTAATTTAATCTTTACTATACATATGAAGCTACTTGCAACTTGTAGAGATCCAATGGCGTTGAACTAGTTTTGGAGAACAAATTAGTGCTTGTACATGTTGGATTTTTTTTCTCTTCTTTGTGAGGCTCAAGCCTAATATTTTGAGGATATTTTTTTGCACCCATTGTGCCACAACCTTAATCATATTTTTTGGGGTCATTGAGAGGTAGAGAGTATAGCCACAAAGTTAGAGAGAAGAAGGAAAAACAGAATTTTTGTTTTTATGCAAAGCAGTAAATTTCAAATAGTATTTTCTCATTCGTTCGCCGCTGGATCGGTTTGAAATTTTAACTTAATGTTCCTCTCATTTTGTTCTTTATTCTGGTCGGTGGAGATGTTGATTAGAGGTTTTCAGTGGGAGAAATTGGCTTCGCAAGAGAGAAAATAGGTTTCCCATTTTTACACAGAGCAGCATTCTTTGAACAGCAGTTTCTCATTCTTTCACCATTGAATCGACGTGAAATTTAGACTGTATTCTTCATTATGAACGGTGAAGATTTTAATTCGAGGTTTGTAGAGGGATAAATAGGCTTTGAACAACAGCTCTATTTTTGGGTACTTTTCATCTTCTTGCTTCTCATTTATAAGCTTTGGTGCTTTGATATTTTGGCTGGTTATATGCACGTTTTTGTGCTTTGTTTGAGACTCTCTTGTACCTCATTTGATTATAGTGGAGCTATTTCATTGGTCTAGACGACCCGTGGTTTTTACTTCTCACATTGAGGGGGGTTTTCCACGTTAAAATCTCGGTGTGTTCTTGTTATTGCTTTACTTGCTATATTTGCTTGTTATAGTTGTTGCCATATTGTGTTGTGAGTGCTTCCATATTGTTCTTGTATTGGACATTTATGTTGTTTCCACTGCTAGGCTCTTTCATATTGGCATCAGAGCTTGTTGGTATTTTTCTGGGCTTGTGATTCTTTGAACAATGGAAGCTAATACTAATACTAGTAGGATGATCACTCTTAATGGTCCTAATTATGATTTGTGGAAGTCAAAGATGGAAGATTTGCTTTATGTCAAAAATTTTCATCAACCAATTTTTGGTACAGAGAAGCCTAATGATAAATCTGATGATGATTGGACTTTGTTGCATAGACAAGTTTGTGGATATATTAGGAAGTGGGTTGACGATAATGTGTTGAACCATATTGTTGGAGAGACACATGCTCGGGCCCTTTGGATTAAGATTGAACAGTTGTATGCTCGAAAAACTGGGAATAACAAGATGTTTTTTATCAAGCAGTTGTTAGCTTTGAAGTACACGAATGGGACATCAATGACAGATCACTTGAATAATTTCTAAGAAATTATGAATCAGTTATCTTCCATGGGTATCAAGTTTGATGAAGAGGTTCAAGGATTGTTACTTCTTGGCTCCTTACCAAACTCGTGAAAAATTCTCAGAATGTCATTGTCCAATTCTACTCCTGATGGTGTAATCTCTATGGATCTTGCCAAGAGCAGTGTTTTGAATGAAGAAATGAGAAGAAAGTCAAAAGGTACATCGACTACGTATTCAGATGTTCTTATTTCTGAGTCAGGGGGAGAAACAAAAGTCGAGGTCCTAAAAGTAGAGATAAAAGCATAAGCAAGTCTCGAAAAAACTATAAAAATATTGAATGCCATCATTGTGGTCAAAAGGGACATGTGAAGAAATTTTGTTGGCAGTTAAAGAAGGGGAAAGCCAAGGCAAGTAAAGACAAGAGCACAAATAAATATGATGATATCAATGAAGACAAAGTTAATGTAACTCATGATGATTTTCTTCTTGTTGAGGAGTTTGAATCTATTAACCTTGTTGATAATAGCACTAGTTGGGTAATTGATAGTGGTGCTTCTATTCATGTTACATCTAGGAGGGATTTGTTTACATCTTATACTCCTGGTAATTTTGGTGAAGTGAAAATGGCTCATCAAGGTATTGCAAAATGTGCTAGTGTTGGACAAGTTTGGTTAGAAACCTCTACCGGTACCAAGTTGACTTTGAAGCGTGTGAAGCATGTTCCAGATATTCGGTTGAACTTACTTTCTGTTGGTAAGTTGTGTGATGAAGACTTAGATAGCTCATTTTCTCGTGATAGTTGGAAGCTCACCAAGGGTTCCATGGTTGTTGCTAGAGGTACTCGACACTCTACTCTTTATTTAACTCAAGCAAAGATTGTGAAAGATGTTATTAATGCTGCTGAGTTTGTTGATGAAACTGATTTATGGCATAAGAGATTATGTCATATGAGTGAGAAGGGCATGAATATGTTATCCAAGAGGAATCTTTTATCTAGTTGTAAGGTTGGTTTACAAAAGTGCAACCATTGCCTTGATGGGAAACAAAACAGGGTTTCTTTCAAGAGTCATCCACCTTCAAGGAAGCCGGAGATACTTGACTTGGTGCATTCTAATGTATGTGGGCCGATGAAGACAAGAACACTTGGAGGGTCTATCTATTTTGTAATCTTTATTGATGATCATTCTAGGAAATTATAAGTTTACACTTTGAAGACCAAAGATCAAGTTTTGAATGTGTTCAAGCAATTTCAAGCTTTTGTTGAAAGAGAAACTGGGAAGAAGTTGAAATGCATTCGTACTCACAATGGTGGTGAGTACTCAGGTCCATTTGATGCTTATTGTAAAGAGCATGATATAAGACATCAGAAGACTCCTCCGAAGACTCCTCAATTGAATGGCTTGGCTGAAAGGATGAGCAGAACATTGGTTAAAAGAGTTAAGTGCTTATTGTCACAATTTGGATTGGTAAAATCCTTTTGGAGTGAAGCTTTGAGCACTGTTGTTCATGTCTTGAACCGGACACCATGTGTTTCCTTGCAATTTGAAGTGCCAGAGAAGGTATGGTCAGGTAAAGATGTTTCTTATGATCATTTAAAAGTCTTTGGATGTAAAGCTTTTGTTCATATTCCCAAAGATGAGAGATCTAAGCTTGATGTAAAGACTAGGCAGTGTATTTTTATTGGCTATGACATGGATGAGTTTGGTTACAGGTTTTATGATCCTGTTAGCAAGAAGGTGATTCGGAGTAGAGATGTTGTCTTTGTTGAAGACCAAACATTGAAGGATATTGATAATGCTGAGAAGCCAATGGTTCAGTCTAGTGATAATTTTTCTGACTTGGATATTACTCCCTCTATGCCTATGGTAGAAGATGGTAGAGTTGAAGCTCAAAATAATGAGCACGATACAAGTGCAGGTGAAGATGGAATAGTTGATCCAATACTTGATGAAGTTGGTAATGATGATCCAGATGAACAACTAGCTTTGGAAATTTCTGCAAATGCACTCAGAAGGTCTATAAGAGAAAGGAAGCATTCATCAAGGTATTCTCCACATGAGTTTCTTTTGTTGACTGATGGGGAAGAACTTGAATACTTTGAAGGGGCTGTTGTAGATGAAAGCAAAGCTCAATGGCTTGAAGCTATGCAAGAAGAAATGAAGTCCTTGCTTGAGAATGATACCTATGAGTTGGTGAAGCTACTAAAGGGTATGCGAGTTTTGAAGAACAAATGGGTATTTTGAATCAAGAATGAAGAACACAATTCTAAGCCTCGGTATAAAGCTAGATTGGTTGTTAGAGGCTTTAGCTAGAGAAAAGGTGTTGATTATGAGGAGATATTTTCTCCTGTTGTGAGGATGTCATCCATTCGTGCTGTGCTTGGATTAGCAGCGTCTCTTGATCTGGAGATTGAGCAAATGGATGTGAAGACAACTTTTCTTCATGGTGATTTAGACAAAGAGATCTACATGGAGCAATCGGAGGGCTTTGTTGTTAAAGGAAAGGAAGATTTTGTGTGCAAGGTTAAGAAGAATCTTTATGGGTTGAAGCAAGCTCCAAGACAGTGGTACAAGAAGTTTGAATCTGTTATGGAGAAGCATGGTTACCGTAAGACAACTTCAGATCATTGTGTATTTGCGCAAAAATGTTTTGATGATGATTTTATCATTCTTTTGCTTTATGTGGATGATATTTTGATTGTGGGCAAGAATGCTTTGAGAATTAATGAGTTGAAGAAACAGTTGAGCAAGTTCTTTGCTATGAAGAACTTGGGTCCTACCAAACAAATTTTGGGCATGACTATTACTCGTTATAGAGATTCCAAGAAGCTTTATTTGTCACAGGAGAAGTACATAAAGAAGGTGCTTCAAAGGTTTGGCATGAATGATGCCAAATGTGTTACTAGTTCTTTTGCTCCTCATTTTAAGTTGAGTACCAAGCAGTGTCCAACCACTGATGAGGAGAAACAAGAAATGGATGAAATTCCTTATGCCTCAGTTGTTGGAAGCTTGATGTATGCTATGGTGTGTACTAAACCAGACATTGCTCATGCGGTTAGTACTGTGAGTCGTTTTCTCTCTAATCCAGGTAAAGAACATTGGAATACTGTTAAATTGATTATGAGATATCTCAAAGGTACAACTAACTTGAGTTTGAGTTTTGGTGGTGAGAAACCTTTGCTAGTTGGCTTTACTGATGCAGACATGGCAGGAGATATTGATTCTCGAAAGTCTACTTCAGGTTATTTGGTCAAGTTTGCAGGGGGAGCTATTTCATGGCAGTCAAGGCTACAAAAGTGTGTTGCACTTTCTACCACAGAGGCAGAGTTTATTGCAGCAACT
>NC_029790.2:5368166-5376362 GCF_000816755.2 Arachis ipaensis | reverse complement strand
AAGAATGCTTTGAGGATTAATGAGTTGAAGAAACAGTTGAGTAAGTTCTTTGCTTTGAAGGACTTGGGTCCTGCCAAACAAATTTTGGGCATGACTATTACTCGTTATAGAGATTCCAAGAAGCTTTATTTGTCACAGGAGAAGTACATAAAGAAGGTGCTTCAAAGGTTTGGCATGAATGATGCCAAATGTGTTACTAGTTCTTTTGCTCCTCATTTTAAGTTGAGTACCAAGCAGTGTCCAACCACTGATGAGGAGAAACAAGAAATGGATGAAATTCCTTATGCCTCAGTTGTTGGAAGCTTGATGTATGCTATGGTGTGTACTAAACCAGACATTGCTCATGCGGTTAGTACTGTGAGTCGTTTTCTCTCTAATCCAGGTAAAGAACATTGGAATACTGTTAAATTGATTATGAGATATCTCAAAGGTACAACTAACTTGAGTTTGAGTTTTGGTGGTGAGAAACCTTTGCTAGTTGGCTTTACTGATGCAGACATAGCAGGAGATATTGATTATCGAAAGTCTACTTCAGGTTATTTGGTCAAGTTTGCAGGGGAAGTTATTTTATGGCAGTCAAGGTTACAGAAGTGTGTTGCACTTTCTACCACAAAGGCAGAGTTTATTGCAGCAATTAAAGCATGTAAAGAGTTGTTGTGGATGAAGAAGTTTCTTGTAGCACTTGGTTTCAAGCAAGATCGTTATGTGTTATTGTGTGATAGTCAAAGTGCTATTCATCTTGCCAAGAATTCTACTTTTCATGCAAGATATTAACATATTGATGATAGGTATCACTGGATACGGGATGTGTTAGATTCCAAGTTGTTGAAACTTGAGAAAGTTCACACTGATTACAATGGGGCTGATATGATGACAAAAGCGTTGTCAAGAGATAAGCTTGAAACATGTTGTTTGATCGCCGGAATGGCGAGGGCCTCCACCTAGTCGAGAAGGGGGAGATTTGTTGGGTTTTTTTTCTCTCCTTTGTGAGGCCCAATCCCAACATTTTGAGGGTGTTTCTTTGCACCCATTGTGCCACAACCCTAATCAAATTTTTGGGGTCATTGAGAGGTAGAGAGTGTAGCCACAAAGTTAGAGAGAAGAGGGAAAAACATAATTTCTATTTTTATACAAAGTAGTAAATTTCAAATGGCAGTTTCTCATTCTTTCACCGTTGGATCGGTTTGAAATTTTAACTGCGTGTTCCTCTCATCTTGTTCTTCATTCTGGTTGATGGAGATGTTAATTGGAGGTTTTCAGTGGGAGAAATTGGCTTCACAAGAGAGAAAATAGGTTTTCCATTTTTACACAGAGCAGCATTCTTTGAACAGAAGTTTCTCATTTTTTCACCGTTGGATCGACGTGAAATTTGGACTGCAGATTTTGCACATTTTTTCCTTAATTATGAATGGTGAAGATTTTAATTGAAGGTCTATAGAGGGAGAAATAGGCTTTGAATAGCAGCTCTATTTTTGGGTATTTTTCATCTTCTTGCTTCTCATTTATAAGCTTTGGTGCTTTGATGTTTTGGCTGGTTATATGCACGTTTTTGTGCTTTGTTTGAGACTCTCTTGTATCTTATTTGATTATAGTGGAGCTATTTCATTGGTCTGGACGACCCGTGGTTTTTACCTCTCACATTGAGGGGGTTTTTCACGTTAAAATCTCAATGTGTTCTTGTTATTACTTTACTTGCTATATTTGCTTGTTATAGTTGCTGTCATATTGTGTTGTGAGTGCTTCCATATTATTCTTGTCTTGGATATTTGTGTTGTTTCTGCTGCTAGACTCTTTCAGTACATTGGAATACTCAGTAAAAAATATTAATAAATAATAAATACGTTTAATAATTCTGTAGGTCCTTATAATTTTACTGGATTTTCAATTAAGTTCTTATACTTTTTTTTTTCATTTTAATTAAGTCCCTATACCATTTAATTTTTTTCAATTAGATCTCAGCCTTTATAAAAACGTCTAAAATAATAGAATATTCTGTTAAATATATTAGACTTAATTGGGACATCTAAATATTTTCTAAATTTTAAAATCATCCCATTAATTTTCGTCTTTAATGCTTCTTTAGTACCAATTCATTCCATAACATAATCCTTTACCATGTCTTTATTTCCACCACCAACCCCTGCCGGAACCACCGCCATTACTGCCATTCTTCTTCTTCTAATTCCCACTCTCCATACTCCCCCATCCAACAACACGCTACCTTTCTCCAACCCACCTCCGGCGAAGTCTCCACAGTCGCCGAAGACGCATATGAATCCAAAACCTTCACTGCTGCAAAACTCTTCCTCTTCTGATTCCCACTCGCCACACTCTCCACCATCGAACCACGATCACACTCTTCATCACTACCCCCGCCACCACCACAACCACCACCACTATGAACTATCTCCTCCACCACCACTCTTCATCGAACCACCGCCATTATTGCCATTCTTCTTCTTCTGATTTCCACTATCCATACTCACCCCATCCAACAACACGCTACCTTTCTCCAACCCACCTCCAGCGAAGTCTCCACCGTCACCGAAGACGCATATGAATCCAAAACCTTCACTGCTGTAAAACTCTTCCTCTTCTAATTCCCACTCGCCACACTCTCCACCATCGAACCATGATTACACTCTTCATCACCACCTCCCGCCACCTCCACAACCACCACCACTGTGAACTATCTCCTCCACCACCACAACCCTAACCTACTCCTTCACCCTGGCAAGCACAAAATACCCAATTTTAGTCCTAAACTCAGAATCCAACAAAATATTATTCAATTTAATGTCACCATAAAATCACTGAAGGGTCACAACAATGGTGCAAGCACTCCAACCCTTTGGCCACCGAAACGACAACGTCGAAGCACGTTTTCCAGTTTATAAGCTCAGGACACTTGAAGCGCCATTTCTGGCCATGCATCACGCGCCATCGTGTGTTGGGTGGTTCTGTCGCTATGGACGTCATCTTCCTCGGCTGGTTCTGTTCCCCACCACGTACAATCGACGCCGTTCAGAGTTCATGTTCCACATTCAAGTATATTGGTTCCTGAATCAGAAGCTCCAATTGCAAATCTGAAATTATTGTTGTGATTTGAATTTGTTATGGTTTTGTTGCCGACGAGTTTCTCTCTTCCCATTCATTGCCGGTGTCAGTTTCTGAATATTTTAATGTGATATGAGTTCAGTTGGATGATTTGGAAAAGGGTTTCTATTGAAATTCCCTATAAAAAGTGTATATAAGATTTAGAATTCTATGAATTTAGCAGTAGAAATATAAATTTTAATTAGAGGCCACTTCTAGTAATGGAATTAAAGGCTATTTGTAGTCTGATTGAATGCTTGTTGCAGGTTTTAATGCATATTAATTTCTTGTGCTGCTGTTGGTTTTTGACTTTGTTATTATTGGATGGAACTGTGTTGCACATGTTGCATTAGGTCATACTACTAGAGTGTCATCGGTGTACTCCCTCATGAACTCCTTAAGCTTCTCCTTCACACTCTCCTTCAGCTTCACTGCACCATCGGTGGTGAAATTCACCTTAAAGCACGATCTTCATCCCTTCTGCTATGTAGAAAGGGAGTTTGTTGGTAGAGGGATGGTGGTGATGGATGAGGAGGGTGAGGAAATGGTGGACGATGTGGGGGAGTGGTGAAGGACAGTAAGAGTAGAAATTATAAGGGTAGAGTATAGGTAAATAAATAAATTCACACTTCACTAACGCTTTTTAAACGTTTAACATCAATAAAAAATATTTGGTAACAAAAAAATATTAGCAAAAAAAACTAGATCTTGCTTTATTTAGTATTCATTAAATGTTATAACAATTAATAAATACTAAATAAGGCAAATTTCTGCTTATTTTTTTTATTTCCCTAGCATTACCGAACGTCAATAAAGACTTAATTGAAAAAATTAAATGGTATAAGAATTTAATTAAAAAAAGTATAGAGACCTAATTAAAAATTTGGTGAAACTATAAAGATCTACAAAGTAATTAAACCTGATAAATAATTCACTGCTACAAATAGTGTTGCTAACTTGCTATATATAATGAATCTTTGTGATATGGTATGATTGATATCATAATTGTATAATCTTATAAATTAGGAATTGTGAACAAATTATATGGATTTGAGTTTCAGATGTGTTGATGTATAGTTTTTCTCTAGTAATACTTCTCTCACTCCTGTGCTTCTATTTTACAGGTGATAGTTTTTTAAAGTTAGATATGAAAAAGCATCGTCAACTCATAAACACATTTGAAGGCAGAACCCAAAAAGAAGTTAAAGACCATGTAATAAGATGTTCAGTTGCAATTGAACCAGAAAAGGAGGAATATACTTTATAATGCTTGTGATGAAGGTCTTCCTGTTTGCTACCAGTAATAAGTACATTACTATATCATTCATCTCGAGCATGATAGACATGCATAATCCAATGCAATTTTTTTAGCGTAGATACATCTATGATTGTGTTAAGGGGGGCATAAGAAAATTTCAGGAAGATGGCATAAAAACTATTGATGAATGCATGTTTGCTCTCTTAGTAAGTTAAGCCACATCACTTGATATATTTAGACTCACTTGAACGTTAGTGTTGAATTGCTGATGTTTTTTGTGGCAGATACTCTACTTGCATACCAACAAACACAGTGACCTTAAACCATGGATGAGGGAATGGACTATAATAGCAGCCTTGAACCATGGACGAGGGAATGGACTCTTGCTACGCTTAGAGAATTAGTAAAGGAAGAAGAAGTTCAGGAATCGGTATAGATGGATATGTAAATGTATTTATTTTTTTTACTATGGACCTTTGTTTGAGAGTTAATGTATAATGTTAACAGGGCCTAATTTAGAAGATTGATGAGTTAAGAAAATCCGAAAGGAAAAAGGCTAACATGGATGTACCACGAAAGAGAACGCCTAATTAACGATGGGGTGCACAAGTGAGATCTCGGATTAAAGAACAAACAAGAAAAAAAAATTGTTGAGGAGTCAGACAAAGAAGAATTACTAACTAAAACTGACACAAGCGACAAAGAAGGGTGTCATAGAAAGAACCCAAGCTCAACATCCTCCAAAAAAATGAATGTTGCCTCTTCTTGAGATGACTCGTTCAATGGTAACAAAGACAGTCAGAAACAGACAAGTTTAAATGATAATATAGTTTAGAATTAGATTTATTTGTATAATTTTGGATGTGTGTAAGTAATTACTTGTGTGCTATTGTGTAATTTTGTGTTCAAATAAATACGTTTTTATTATATTATATTGATTTAAAAGACTTTGTGTGTGTAGTCATGAGCTCCAAGAGGAGGTTGTTGCTAATTGTGGAGCACCTAATCCCATGAGCAATGAAGAACACCATGTTGTCAATGTATTGGATGAAAAGTAAGTACATATACTTCTTATTACTGTTACAATTTAACTATACGATATGTACACTACTATTGAACCTGTGATAGTGTGAAACTTTTTAGATTGACTGCTCATTTTTTATTTGTGAGGTGCAGGACATCAGAAGTGTTCAATGGCAGCAAAGACCGTCTAGGACAAACAAGTTTGAATGATGATATAGTTTAGAATTAGATTTATTTGTATGATTTTGGATGTATGTAAGTAATTACTTGTGTGCTATTGTGTAATTTTAGATGTGTTTTAATAAGTACGTTTTTATTATATTATATTGAGCTAAAGAACTTTGTGTGTGTAGTCATGAGCTCCAAGAGGAGGTTGTTGTTAATTGTGGAGCACTTAGTCCTATAAGCAACGAAAAACACCATGTTGTCAATGTATTGGGTGAAAAATAAGTTCATATACTTATTATTGATGTTACAATTTAATTATACGATATGTACACTAGTATTGAACCTGTGATAATGTAGAATTTTGTAGATTGACTGTTCATTTTTTATTTGCGATATGCAGGATGGATATCCGGGTGTTTAAATATAGTTGTGTATTCCGGATCCCACGAAAGTGTGAGGAATGTGGATGGCGGCAAGATTGATCATGGAATACCCAAGATGATGCTAACGACTATAATAGGCTTTCCCCAAAAATCACATATGTCAATAACACTCCACTAAGGCTTTGCTCGAGTGATCATCCGACTTGATTTTGATGAAGATGAGAAAGAAAAGGTGTACAAATGGGTAATGGATGACAGCAATCCCTTGGATGAAATAATCCTATGGTACCGCATACACTATATGTTGGACCTAATACGAAGAGACCTGAAGACATTAAAAAAAGGAATGGGTCGATGGATCGGGTAATGTACCTAATAAAGAATAGTTATGGATTTATGATTTTGACCCTTTTTTTAATCTTTTTTTATGCGCTTTATGCTTTTATGCATGTGCAGGTGATAGAGTGCATGTGTGTCATCTTTAATGAGCTCTCAGCCAAGAGATTTCAAGAAGAATTCTACTATGTTAACCCGATGATACTGCTACGGCGAACACCTATCAATATTACTTTTTACTTGTGTTTAGATCGATACACATAGTAATAAACTAATTTGGACTAAATATGTACATGGACGGGTTATGACACCGATGAATGTTAAAAAAATTCAAAAAGACAAACACAGGCCGGAGTATGTGGGGTTAGCACAATGCTGGAGAATAAGATTTAATTTGTTTGTTCAACAAGGTAGAGACGGTTAAGAGACATACATTATATCTCTATAAATATTACATCCAACAAGTATAAAATTTTGTGTGCATGCCTTTTGTATCTTTGTACATGTATTTAAAAATGACTTTACTAGGTAGACAATGACTTTTGTGAACAATAGACTCTAAAATTGGCCCAATGAAGTAAAAATACACTACAACCCCAAATTACTCACCTAAATCTTAATATTAGGATAACCATTCGTACACCTATTAAATTGAAGTTTGAACATTCGATAATCGATATATCCATTGTTCACATTGTTTAGTACATTACTTACTCTTGACTACCTATTTAGACTTCTCTTAGTGATTATAGGATAGAAGTTGATGAATATGCGGTAAATAAGCAAAAACACGATCAATAAGATTTTAAAGCATGTCTAAATAAAACTAATAACCATTTGCTTTTCAATAATTATTTTGGTGTGTTCTCTTGTCCGGATTACAACATCCAGAAAGAGGGCGTAGTATACTTTTATTGTGAGTCTTGTAACTTCGTGGTACTCTTCTAACGCATGCATTTTTTAGTAACAAGTACCTTCTCAACAACTATGGCTTCAAGTACCCGATCTTTTTAACTATGTGCCACATGACAGCATGTTCTTTGTTTAGTTATGTTGTCATAGGGTGGATGAAGGTGGTCCCTTTGCAAACCATACTATATAGGATTTAGTTTTTCAAGATGTTTGCTTTGAGTCTTGTTTTATGTCTCTATTGTATTTGGAAATATGTAGTTGAAGTACCTTTGTATGTTGTTTAACTAGGCAATTGGTGCCACATCGTCTTTTTTGCTACCAATTTTATTTACCTAATGACGACGTTTAATATAGAGGTTTGGCTCACATGTCTCGTACTTGTTCCAGTTGCATTGGGATCATCAATGCCAGTGAAGTAGGGAATGAAGTATGTGGAACAAAGTTATGGATTTGAAGTTAACCGAGTTTTAGTTCAATTCTATTGATCTCTTGATTGGTTAATCAGAACCGCGTCTGTACATAAAAAAGGGATATTTTAGAGATGGCTTTATTGCCTTAATTGGCAGCTTAAAATTCTACTAGATTTAGGTCACTTATAGTTGTTTTTTCGCATGACATATCTTGATTGTCATGTCAACCTTTTCTAACTCCTATCAATGGAAGTACTTTTTTTTTTTTTTTAACAAATGTATACCTTTATAACAATTTTAAATTTATTGAAAATATTTGTATCGGTACTAAAATTTGGAACACTTTTTTAACCACGACAAAAAAAATGGTAATATTTTATGTGATTAAGTATTTATTTAGGTGAAATTCATAAAATTTTAAAAGATTTGTTTAAATGATATTTTTCACATCATAAATAAATAAATAAGTACTTTTATTTGATTGTACTCAAACATAATTAATAAATAAAAATATTTTTTTATATAAGATATCCAAAAATAAAATTATTTTATCTTTTTAAAAGATTTTTTAAAAAAAATATAATTTTAAAAAAGATTTTTTTTAGAAGAT
>NC_029790.2:5359646-5368141 GCF_000816755.2 Arachis ipaensis | reverse complement strand
AAATTATCTAATTTATTTAATTATTTAATAAAATTCTTTTTATTAGATTACACACTTTTAAAAAAATATTACATAATTATTAATAGAGGAGTGCTAGAGACAAGTAAGTTTTGTGATTTGTAGCCATCAATTAGTCATTATTAGTATTTTTAATGGTGTGAGTCTAATAACGTGGGATTATTCACTTTTCTCTTAATAGTTAAGTGTTGGCCAAATTTTAATAAAAGTGCTGGCCTCCTAAACTTTCTCTAATTAATATAAGTTATTAAATTATATTTAAATTTATTAATCATCAAAACTTAAGATTAAGTATATCCTTATAAAATTATAATTCATACTTCTATTTCGGTTCAACGAATACTTGTATTGGAGACAGACAGAAAAAATTTGTTTATAGATTTATCACTATATTTGATAATAAATTTTTTTTCAAGTATTGGAGATAATTTATTCACAACTTTTATGTTAATGCGATTTTTTCTAGTGTTATTACTCTGTTAATTAATTGAAAATGAAAACACTAATTTTAATATTTAGATTAATCAAATAACGTCTGTAAACTTTTAGTATGTGATAGGTCTTTAAAAAAGAGTTTGGTCAGTTTCAATTGAACATGGGAACTGGAAAGTGAGTTAGAAATTTAACACCTACAAACAGAATTTGCACAACGTGGCAACCTATCAACCACTTAAAATCCTATAGGCACTTCCAAGCTTCAAAGGCGCAATATCACAAACATTATCCACATAAAATCTCCGGCCTCAATTCTCCTATCTAACGGCCACAAACGCCCCAAAATCTCTTGTCATATCCACAATCACCAACAAAACTCATATTCACACTAAAATAGACAAAATATCAAAACTTAAAAACAAAAATCACCCACACTCACACTCACTAGCACCATGAACTCTATGGTTCTCAAATCCTTCATCGGACTCCGCAAATCCTCATCGGAACCCACCCATTTTGCCGTCCACCAGAAGTATGCCACCATCAGCTTTCCCCAAAAGCTCAAGGTCATTGCCGAAAAAACCAGTCCCAAGCTCCAAGGCCGCAACCTGCGTGTCGCTATCGTTGGCGGAGGTCCAGCCGGGGGATCTGCCGCCGAGACCCTAGCAAAGGGAGGCATCGAGACGTTCCTAATCGAACGGAAAATGGATAACTGCAAGCCGTGCGGGGGCGCCATTCCACTATGCATGGTGGGAGAGTTTGACCTGCCATTAGACATAATCGACCGACGCGTGACGAAGATGAAGATGATATCACCGTCGAACGTGGCGGTAGACATTGGAAGGACCTTGAAGCCGCACGAGTACATTGGAATGGTGAGGCGTGAGGTTTTGGACGCGTACCTCAGAGATAGAGCAAAAGAGAACGGTGCCACCATTATTAATGGGTTGTTCTTGAAAATGGATATGCCTAAAGATAAGAACTCACCTTACGTACTGCATTATTCTGGGTATGATGGCAAAACTGGTGGAGTTGGTGAGAAGAGAACGCTGGAAGTTGATGCTGTCATTGGTGCCGATGGGGCTAATTCTAGAGTTGCTAAGGCCATTGATGCTGGTGACTATGAATATGCCATTGCATTTCAGGTATTATCCTCTATATCATCTTAAATTACTTTTTCCTTTTGAATTTCTTCATTTTAGTTTTATTTGGTCTTGCAAATTTCTCTTTAGTAACTTTATAATGTTTGAATGCAATGCTTAGGCAAAATGTACTTATTTCGTTGTCAATAAGTTGATAGAAAAAAGTTTTATTTTTTAATTTTTTTAGTATATTTAATAAATATAAAATTCTTTTTATCTTTTTAAGAGATCTTTAAAAAAAATATATTTTTTTTGGAAGCTCACTCAAACAACTCCTCCTTTCATTTCATTTCATTTCATGATTTTCGTCCTTGTATGTTATTTATGAATTTGGTCTCATTCGGTTTGTTACCTAATTCAAAATGAGAATCTAATGTTAGTGATTACACTTTATGTACTCCTTATATACTCTTATTAAAAAAATTAATTACAATCATAAATCAAATGACTGATTTATGTTGCTAATACAAAATGATCTAGGTAACACGATTTATTATAATCAATAAAAATGCGATATGATAGCATACTCTATGGATTAAATACTTATATTTAATAGAAATTAAATCTCTGCATTACTTGGATTTAGAAGGGTTCAATTTGATTTAGTTCCAATGTAAGTTGTTTTAAGAATTGTAAAATTCTGATGTTTTGGTAGTGCTATTTGTTTTATTAGGAGAGGATAAAGATCCCGGATGAGAAAATGGTGTATTATGAAAATCTTGCGGAGATGTACGTTGGGGATGATGTATCCCCAGATTTCTATGGTTGGGTGTTTCCGAAATGCGACCATGTTGCTGTCGGGACAGGCACAGTAACACACAAGGCAGACATCAAAAAATTCCAGCTAGCAACAAGGAAAAGAGCAGAAGATAAGATCATCGGAGGCAAGATCATCCGAGTGGAGGCGCATCCCATCCCCGAACACCCCCGACCCCGAAGACAGGGAGGGTGGCCCTTGTGGGGGATGCAGCCGGGTATGTGACGAAATGCTCTGGCGAAGGGATCTATTTCGCGGCAAAGAGTGGGAGAATGTGCGCAGAGGCTATTGTGGAAGGGTCGGATAATGGGAAGAGGATGGTGAATGAAGGGGATTTGAGGAAGTACTTGGAGAAGTGGGATAAGACATATTGGCCTACGTACAAGGTGTTAGATGTGCTTCAGAAGGTGTTTTATAGGTCGAATCCGGCAAGGGAGGCATTCGTGGAGATGTGTGCTGATGAGTATGTTCAGAAGATGACATTTGATAGCTACTTGTATAAGACAGTAGTCCCTGGGAATCCATTGGAGGATCTCAAGTTGGCCATTAACACCATTGGGAGCTTGGTCAGAGCAAATGCTATTAGGAGGGAGATGGACAAACTCAATGTATGATCAGTGATCAATCACAGTATACTTATATTATCTATGCCCCTATATATCATGTCGTCTTGATATATACAAGTGATTATAACTATAAGCTAGCTTTAAAATTTACTGCAATCCAATTATCGGCTCTTGGCCAAAGGTTTACCCCTTACAATAGTGGAATGGTAAATTATTTCTCTGAGATTTAGTGATATTACACTATTATTATAGTTAAAACTTAAAAGTGATACTACTATTTCTTGAAGTTTAAGTAAGGATATTTTACATGATACTTTCATATTTTGCAAAATGTAAACACTTAATTCCTTTGAAAAAAAATGACATTAAGTTGATGTAGAAATATAGATAGGACTAATCATGAGTATCTATGCAATGCTCATGTATAAATGGAAAAGTACAGGGTTAACTATGTTATAAACCAACTCTTCTATATATGTGCATTGAATAAATAATTTCATAATAAATTTTAGTATAATAAAATTTAGTGCTAAAATAAGACAAATTAGTTTACTTCAAAAAATAAATGAAAGCTTTGAAAGCTTTACTCAAATACACAAAACAGAAATTCCTTACGTACATGTGCATTTTCACACTTCTATGTAAACCGTGGGAAGCTACCACGGTTTCTGATCTTAACATAAACCGTGGTAAGCTACCACGGATTATGGTGTTTGTGGTTTGTGTGTAAACAGTGGCAAGCTCCAACGGTTTACGAAGAGAGAAAGCTAAGCATAAACCGTGGCAAGCTCCCACGGTTTATGAAGGAAGAATTTTTATTATAAACCATTTATTTTTAGATGTTTGATTGCATCAATGTGGTATCATTTAGACTGCGCATGATAATTGTAACAGAATACATGTATATAATAGAAGCTCAAACCGCTTAAACTATCAAATACATAGCAGATAATATATTAGACAATTCTCAAACCTTTTTAACTATCATTTTCTGTTACTTCATTATTGTGTCATGTCATGCACCCATCAAAACTAAATCTAATGTAATCTAATCTTCACTCTCAAATCTCAATACTCACTGCTCAATACACAATAGTAAAACAATTTTGTTAAAACATTCATCGTATTTTTTTTAAGTTTTGGATTATAAAATTAAAGTATCAATTATATGTATAAAATATATATTAAAATGTAAAATATATATTAAAAATAAATAAAATAATATATATTTATACAAAAAGTATATAATTACCGATTTGACTTCTACACATGGTATTTTTGTTGTATAATTTAAGCCAACTTATTATTATTTACCCAATGCAATAAATTTCTCTCTCTAGATAGATAGGCACATAGACCCTAAATGTGTTAGTTACATTGTTGAAAAGTTTAAACCCTTCAAAATAAGTTGTCAAACAGTATATATATATATAAAATCAATTATTATATATTTTTGTATAAATATATATTATTTTATTTATTTTTAATATATATTTTACATTTTAATATATATTTTATACATATAATTGATACTTTAATTTTATAATCCAAAACTTAAAAAAAATACGATGAATGTGTTAACAAAATTATTTTACTATTGTGTATTGAGCAGTGAGTACTGAGATTTGAGAGTGAAGATTAGATTATATTATATTAGTTTTGTTGGGTGCATGACATGACACAATAATGAAGTAACAGGAAATGATAGTTAAAAAGGTCTGAGAATTGTCTAATATATTATCTGCTATGTATTTGATAGTTTAAGCGGTTTGAGCTTCTATTATATACATGTATTCTGTCACAATTATCATGCGCAGTCTAAATGATACCACATTGATGCAATCAAACATCTAAAAATAAATGGTTTATGATAAAAATTCCTCCTTCATAAACCGTGGGAGCTTGCCACGGTTTATGCTTAACTTTCTCTCTTCGTAAACCGTTGGAGCTTGCCACGGTTTACACACAAACCACAAACACCATAATCCGTGGTAGCTTGCCACGGTTTATGTTAAAATCAGAAACCGTGGTAGCTTCCCATGATTTATATAGAAGTGTGAAAATGCACATGTACGTAAGGAATTTCTGTTTTGTGTATTTTAGTAAAGTTTTTACCCAATTTATTTATTTGGATAAATTGCCCTAATAAATAAAGATAGTTTACCAAAAAAAATTATAGAATGATAACATAAAATAATAAATTTATGTTGCTAGGTCTCTTAGATTACTTAAGCATCCCTTGTTGGTTAGCAGCGGATGTACATGTGTTATCTTACTATAATTTGAAATTTTTTTAAATAGTATATGATAATAATATTTATTTGTTCTTACTAAATTATTGAATTTGACCTTATAATAATTTTTTATTCAATTTTTGATACTTTATAGCCAATTTAAAAATTTTATATTAGATCTCATTAGAATGACCAATTCTCAATTTAAATAAAATTTGTGTTTTCTCTTAGAAATCGACTCGAAAGAATATTATTTATCTTTTTTATATTAGTTTTAATTTTTTTCTGTAACAACCGCATTAATTGAAAGGTCGGGGTCCCTACAGAGCTCGCCAGTTGAGAAGAATGGAGGCACGGTGGTGGAAGCATCGTCATGTCTTCCTGCAACCGTGAAGGAGGGTGTTACCGTGGCGGTTCCATTGGAGAAGGAAGGCGTATTGCCGGCTGTTACTGCGTCGGTAGGCGGGATTAAGGAGATATTCCAGGGAGATCTGGCAAACCTGAAGGTCACGGGAGTCACTTCCACTGGGCAAGCCTCGGTTTGAGGTTGGTGAAGCACTTTGATTTCCTTGTTTTATATTTTTATATTTTATATTATGGATAGTTTAAATATAATAGCTTGGAATATTAGGGGTGCTTCTAATAAGTTAGCCCGGGTGAATTGTAAAGAGCTGGTTAGGAAATTTAAACCTGTAATTTTTATTGTGGTTGAAACTCACTGTCCTTTTCAACACTTGAAAATGTTCTGGGAAAGACTTGGTTATCACCCTATTGGTATAGTGGAGGCGTCAGGACACAAGGGGGGTATTTGGTTACTTTCTGCAATACAGGGTGTTCACTGTAAATGGGTTAATGCTTTCGATCAGTGTGTTACAGTTGAGGTTCAGGTAAATAATGTGATTTGGAGGTGCAGTGGTATCTATGGTAGTCCTCAATTTAATACCAGAGTTTTGCTATGAGATTATCTTGTTACTCAGTCTTCGTCTTTCTGCGAGCCATGGATTGTTCTTGGTGATTTTAATGAAGTAGCTGATGGTAGAGGCCTGAATCTAGTTAACTGGAAAGTGTTGGTCACTCCTAAGAAGTTTGGAGGTCTAGGAATTAGAGATCCTTTTTGTGCCAATATTGCTCTTCTTGGAAAACTAGTTTGGAAACTTTTTCACCATCCCAACAAGCTATGGGTTCAACTGTTGACGAAAAAATACCATTCTTCTAAGGATGATTGTTTTAGTCAGTCTCGAGGAAGGGGATCTTATGTTTGGAAGAGTATATGTCGAGCTTGGGATATCCTAAAGGAAGGTTTTAGTTGGTGCATTGGGAATTTGGAACAGAACTTTTGGTTTTCTAAATGGAGAAGAGAGGGGCGACTGTGTCAGGAGATGGATTATGTTCACATTTCTGATTCGGATCTCAGGATCTTAATAAAAAATAACCATCTTTATACATATTGAAATAAAAAATACACATTAAAAATAAATTAAATAATACATATATATTTATATATAAATATATAATAATTAATAAATAATTTAATAACTAATTTTTATATACACATAATATTTTTATTATAAAAATTGTTATTATATTATATATATTTTACCTCTACTGTTAAAATTTTATGGATCCGTCCTATTGGTTAGTAGTGGTGGGTTTCAGATTTGGGAGAATTTAGAATGAGAGAATTTTCCAGTTTGATGATCTTACAAGAGTAAGTGAATAACACACTCCATGGATACGTGGTTTGTTGAGAATTCGAATCAAAGGGCCACCTCTCTGTATTCCTCAATTCAATTCTTCATGACGGAATTTCAATTAGCAACCACGTGACCAAATTCTTTGGACTTAATCAAACATTCACATTTGTGATCATATACTTACAGCATTGTAACAACAAAAGCCTTAATAGAAGCCTTGCTCAGCCAAGCCTCCCTTGGTATGGTATTGATTTTGGTAACGGATTATCCAATGGACAATTTACTAATGGCCGGACTGTTGCTGATATTATTGATAATTATGTTGATAGGAGAAGGCACATAAATGATCATATTTTTAATAATTTCAATTTTTGTTATGTTATTCAAAATATCTGTTGATACGTCTCCCACATCCTCGGTCGTCCGGAATATTCGGCACGCAAATATCTGAGGCTGACGTCACATCAAACAAACTCGAAACAAGAGCAGATAAGTTCGGCCTCACCTACTCAAATAAAAATACACGTGCATCATAAAGCTCGGCCCCGTATCAGCCGTCCGAAAAACTCGGCACGTGATCAGGACCAAAACAGCATCACTCAACTGAAAATAAGAAACGTGCTCAACTAGTTTATAGCACCAAAACAGAATATCATAACCAACCTACAAACTAGGACTTATCCACATAAAAACGGTAAAACAATCCCTATAAAACCAAACTAATAGTCTCGACTAAGATCAGGTTCTATCACTCTTATTCTCTCACCCTTTTCTCTTAACTCACTCACCGTGAATCACTACTGACTTGAGCGTCGGAGTATCTTGTGCAGGTATTCCCGCCGCGGTGTTTGACTTCCGGCCGACGTCAAGCTCTTCCTCCTCGGTGTCAACTCACTCGGAAGCGCTTAAGCTCGGTCTCCCTAGTGTTCGGACGAACCACTTGGCGCCCACCGTGGGGCCCGGAGTACATCTAACCCCATTTTTTCCTTCGTCTAGTCTTCTATTTTATTTTGCAGGATTCCCGATCCTCGGACATGGCTGACAAGGAAAATCCACAACTCTCACAGGATGACCTCCTGGCTCAGATCGCCGAGCTTCAGGCAGGAGGATAGCCGATAGCCGAGCTCTCAACACAAAACAATGGAGAGAACTCCAAAGGCTCGGCTCAAAGTGCGGCGGACCCTTTAAACATCGTCCCGCCAAAGGAAAAGCTCACCCTCGACAACCCTTTCTCCGAGGAGATCACGAATTACCAGATGCCAAAAAACTTTACGCTGCCCACCGCGCTGGAGCCGTACAAGGGGTTCGGCGACCCCCGAGCCCATGTGAAGAAGTTCCAATCGATGATGTTCTTCAACGGCCCGAACAATGAGCCCGTCCTCTGTCGAGCATTTCCCACGTACCTAGATGGTGCTGCGTTGCTCTGGTTTTCTAAACTTTCTGCAGGTTCGATCTCATCCTTTGAAGACCTCGCCAGATCATTCATTGATTATTTTGCTGCATCAAGAATCTACGTTCATGGCTCGGACTACCTCGGCACTATCTGTAAACCCCGCAAAAAAAAAATCGGTAAATTATTAGTTAATAAATTGAATTTTAATTAGGAAAGCTAAAAATACAAAACTAATATCAAAATAGGATAGAGCTTG
>NC_029790.2:5342016-5359428 GCF_000816755.2 Arachis ipaensis | reverse complement strand
GGAGTATCTTTTGCAGGTATTCCCGCCGCGGTGTTTGACCATTGGCCGGCGTGAAGCTCTTCCTCTCAGTTGACGACTCACCCGGAAGTGCTTAAGCTCGGCCTACCCAGTGTTCAGACGAATCACTTGGCGCCCACCGTGGGGCCGGAGTACATCTAACCCCACTGTTTCCTTCGTTTAGTCTTTTACCTTATCTTGCAGGATCCCCGATTCTCGGACATGGCTGACAAGGAAAATCCACAACTCTCACAGGACGACCTCCTGGCTCAAATCGCTGAGCTTCAGGCGGAGGTACGGAGGATAGCCGAGCTCTCAACACAAAACAATGGAGAGAACTCCAAAGGCTCGGCTCAAAGTGCGGCGGACCCTTTAAACATCGTCCCGCCAAAGGAAAAGCTCCCCCTCGACAACCCTTTCTCCGAGGAGATCACGAATTACCAGATGCCAAAAAACTTTACGCTGCCCACCGCGCTGGAGCCGTACAAGGGGTTCGACGACCCCCGAGCCCATGTGAAGAAGTTCCAATCGATGATGTTCTTCAACGGCCCGAACAATGAGCCCGTCCTCTGTCGAGCATTTCCCACTTACCTAGATGGTGCTGCGTTACTCTGGTTTTCTAAACTTTCTGTAGGTTCGATTTCCTCCTTTGAAGACCTCGCCAGATCATTCATTGATTACTTCGCTGCATCAAGAATCTATGTACATGGCTCGGACTATCTCGGCACCATCAAACAAGGTCAGCACGAGAGTCTGAAAGACTACATGACCAGATTCGCTGACGCCACTATGGAGATCCAAGACTTGGACCCGGCCGTTCACCTGCACGCTCTCAAGGCCGGCCTCAGGCCTGGCAAATTTCGGGAGACCATTGCCATAACAAAACCAAAGATGCTAGAGGAATTCTGAGAAAGGGCGGCTGGGCAAATGGAGATTGAAGAACTCCAAGAAGCCCAGAAATCAGACAAACAACCACATCGGAGAGATGAGGAAAGGACTTTCAGATCACCAGGCAACAGTGACACCAAGAAACCTCCCAAGCCCGCGTCAAAGTACAACACATACACCAGATTCAACACCAGAAGAGAGAACATCATCAGAGAAATCCTCAACGCCAAAATCATAAAGCCACCAGCCCGAGCAGGGAACTACCAGGATCAACGATTCGTGGACAAGACAAAGCATTGTGCCTTCCACCGGAAGTTTGGTCATACTACAGATGACTGCATCGTTGCAAAGGACCTCCTGGAAAGACTAGCACGCCAAGGGCTCCTGGACAAATACATCGAGACCCGGAAGGGCAGAAGAGGAAACTCGGACAGGATAGAGCATAAGCAAGCAACGGCCGACGACAAAAAAGAGAGGACGACTCCTGATCCGCCAAGAGGAGTCATCAACCACATATCGGGAGGATTCGCAGGCGGAGGAGGAACAAGCTCGGCCAGGAAGCGAAGCTATAGAGCGATGCTGGAAATCGAAGGAACCATACAACCAAGGAAGGACAAAGAACCAGACGTCACAATATCCTTCAACCAAACAGACTTCAAATCGGCAAGCCCTAACCTCGACGACCCCGTGGTAATTTCCATCCAGGTCGGAGAGCTATTGGTAAGAAAAACATTGTTAGATCCAGGTAGTAGTGCTGACGTTTTATTTTACTCTACTTTTACAAAAATGAAATTATCAGAGAAATTGATACAACCCTCCTCTGGAGAGCTAATTGGGTTCTCCGGAGAGAGAGTCCCCATCATGGGGCACATATGGCTAAAGACCACAATGGGAGAGATCCCTATATCAAAATCAATTGATATTCAATATCTAATAGTAAACTGTTACAGCCCTTACAATATTATACTTGGGAGACCCGCACTGAACATATTCAGGGCAGTGGTGTCCACATTACACCTGTGTGTCAAGTTTCCAGTGCAGGAAAACAAGATCGCTACGGTGTACGCCGACCATCAAGAAGCTCGGCAGTGTCACAACGCTGGTCTAAAACCAGTCCAAACAGAACAGGAAGCTCGGCCCCAGGTTCAAGCAATCCACACGACGGCCAACTCAGCAACACTAGCCGATCTAAACCCAAGGGAAGACCTCGGCCAATGGACAATCTTCAACAAATAACACTAACAGCAGACGACAAACAAAGCACATATGTCGGAGAGGCATTAGAAGGAGCAGACCGAGCAAGACTCATTCACATACTGCGTCAGAACGCCGACCTTTTTGCATGGACACCAGATGACATGCCCGGAATCAACCCAGAAGTCATCTGCCACAAGCTAGCAATCGACAAAACAATCTGACCAGTTGCACAGAAGAAAAGGAACCTCGGAGAAGAGAAAAAACAAGCAGCACTCGAAGAAACCCAGAAGCTCCTCAATGCAGGTTTCATCAGAGAGATTCGCTTCACCACATGGTTGTCCAACGTGGTAATGGTAAGGAAGAACTCAGGTAAATGGCGCATGTGTGTCGACTTTACAAACTTAAATAAAGCTTGCCCTAAAGATGCATATACACTGCCTTGCATTGATAAATTAGTTGATAACGCCTCTGGTTATAAAGCTTTGAGTGTTATGGATGCATACTCTGGCTATAACCAGATTCTAATGCACCCAGAAGACCAAAGCAAAATAGCTTTTATAACAGAACACGGGAATTTTTGTTACAAGGTAATGCCCTTTGGCCTAAAGAATGCAGGTGCGACATATCAAAGGCTAATGGACAAGGTGTTCCAACAACAGATAGGCCGCAATATGGAGGTCTACGTAGATGACATGGTAGCAAAAACACCTATGCAGGGGTCACACTGTGACGACCTAGTAGAAATCTTCAGACAACTCCGAGCATATAACATGAGACTCAATCCAGACAAATGTGCGTTCGGAGTACAAGGAGGGAAGTTCCTGGGATTCATGTTAACATCTCGAGGCATCGAGGCCAACCCAAAAAAGTGCAGGGCCGTGCTGAACATGACAAGCCCAAAAACGGTAAAGGAAGTCCAGCAACTTGCAGGACGAATAGCTGCCCTGTCACGTTTCCTACCTGCAGTGGCAAACCGATCTTATCACTTTTTTCGGACATTCTCTAAAGGCAGGAAGTTCAACTGGACAGACGAATGCGAAAATGCTTTTACCGAACTCAAACAACACTTAACATCACCACCAATCCTCCAAAGACCAGAGACAGGTAACCCACTGTATTTATACCTATCAGTATCTAACCATGCTATAAGCTCGGTTTTAGTAACAGAAACAGGAAGAAAGCAAAGCCCAGTATACTTCATCAGTAGGGTGCTACAACCAACAGAAACCAGGTACCCGAAGATAGAACAACTGGCGCTAGCATTAATCACCACAGCAAGAAGACTGCGGCACTATTTCCAAAGCCACACAATCATAGTACGAACGGACCAACCGCTAAGGCAGATATTAACCAGACCCGAGCTCGCCAGCAGATTGATAAAGTGGTCGATCGAGCTCTCCGAGTTCGACATCCAGTACGAATCAAGGAAAACACTGAAGTCACAGGTGCTACCCGACTTTATATCGGAGATGACTAATGACACACGTAATACAGAGGTCAGTTGGAGCATACATGTGGATGGAGCGTCAAACAAAGAAGGCAGTGGGGCAGGGATACTACTAAAAGAAGGAGACAAGGTGGTGACCGAGCAGTCCCTACAGTTCCGCTTCAACGCAAGCAATAATCAGGCAGAATATGAGGCCCTACTTGCTGGGCTAAAGCTCGCCCTACAACTACAAATACCCCGAATAACAGCCTACTGCGACTCTTCCTTGGTGGTACATCAAATAAAGGGCGATATAAATAACATATTTTATAAAGCTAAAACAGTCATTGCCAAACCGAGCTGCTCGGAGGCCAAAATACAACTACTCAAACAAATCTTAAAGCGCCTCCATTCACAAACAGAAGTACTACATTAGGACATCTACTCTCATTCCTAACAAGCTCACTCAAACAGAGAATCGCTTTCACCATCTTCAATACGATTGTTTCCAACACATAACAATGAACATATCCAAGCTATCAGTTTTTATAAAACAAGTCATAATCAAGCCGAGCTATATGCTCGGCAAACAAAAGTATCGCAACCGAGCTATATACTCGGTACCCAAAACATTATCGCCAAATATTCGGAAACAAAACCCAAGATAAACAGCCACAAGTTTCAAGCAGGCTACAAATATACAAAATAAACAAATACTAAAGGCCTAGTCTGCCTTATCACCTATGCTAGATCCCTCACTCTCAGCAGCACCTTCATCTTCAACAAGTTCACCATTAACAACCACCTTCATGACATCAAGCTTCGAAGGATCAGCTTCCGGGTACACCACCTTGACCTGGGAGACAGCACGGTCAAACCCTTGGGCAAAGGCCTCATAAACTCCACCTTCTAATTCCTTGATCCGAGCAGAGAGTTGCACAACCTCGAACTCCACAACCTTCAATTTTTCAGAAGACTCTTTCTCTTTCTTCTCCATGGAAGCAGAGAGCTCAGCAATCCTTTGATCCTTCTCATGAATAATCCCAGACAATTCTTCCACTCGTGAAGCCTCTTTTTCCTCCCGTTCCAAGGCGAGCTCCTGAGACCGACCAATGGCGACGATCCGAGCACCAATAACCTAGAAGAAAAATAACTTAGTAAACAAACAACATTATAAAGGAACATTCAGCAAGCGCAAATACTTAAGTCATACCTGGAGAAAACGACTAACACCAGCTCGGCCCACCTCATCAATCATTTTCATATCATCAGGAAAACAGCAAAGCTCGTCAGCCATAACGCCAAAAGGATAGAGCTTCGCCCATAAAGATCTGCCATGCTCGTTCTCATCATATCCGTGAAGCCTTTTCTGCGATTCATAAGCAGATTCAACCGCTTGAAGTATCAGCAACGACTCCCCCTTACCATCCAGCACCTCGGCAAGGCTACCTCTAGCCTGACCCCTCTTTCGTTTAGGCTTCGGCCAGGACCATATTGGGCTACTATAGCGGCTGGCCCCTTCCCCACATTAGACGACACTTCCTTCTCACCTTTTTTCCGTTGGCTGAAGTACGACTTCAACCCCGCAATAGTGATTGCAGGAGCTTTCTCAGCTGTAAAATAACATGCAAACAAGTCATAAGAGACAAGGAAAATCAGAAACACAATACAAACATAACAAAGTGCAGTTACCTATATGATCATACACAGCTTGCCTATCGAAATCCCATTTCAACATCTCGGCAACTGACAACAAACCCTTCGGACCCAGAGACTTAAACAAAAAATCCATGACAATATCATCATCAAGTAACCTATCGTCTACATCCAGGGCCTGGTAAGGTTTGGAGCACCAAAACAAGGGAAACTTTTCAACCAAATGCTCGTTCAGATAGAAGGGAAAATCCTCGGGAACACTCCTAACCTTAACAAACATTGATTTGAAATCCTTAAATGAAGACTTATACAAACCGAACACCGCCCGACGAGGATAGCTACTAAGATTTACCCACAAACCTCTATTCACTCTCTTTGCTTGAAATAAGGAGAAAAACAACCTAAGAGACGGCGGACACTCTAAAAGCTCCATCAAAACCTCAAAAGCTCGAATGAAACCCCAGGAGTTGGGATGTAATTGGGTTGAGGCACAGTTCAACCAGTACAAAACACCACACTCAAATTCGGTAAAAGGAAGTCTTACCCCCAGCTCTGTGAAAAGGCAACTGTACATATAAAAATAGGACCAGTCGTCTAACCGGTCACAAACACGATCCTCCTCCCCACAAGGCAGCAACTCAATCCTAATATCACTACCCGGCCTAACCCAGACACCCGACCCTAATAGCTTCACAGACTCTTCATCATCAAACTGGGATTTGCGTTCTCTCACCCTAACATCAACCCAATCGTATGAAGCACCCACATTACAGTTCTCCATCGAAGACAAAGAAAGAAAAAAGCAAGTAGATGAAGACGAAAGAAGAATTGACACTGACCTTGCTTGCTCATTTCTCAGACAAGAAGAAGAAAATAACCTCTATCCCAGATTACAGCAGTTGGAAAGAAAAAGAAAACGCAAAGTAACATAAAACCCACAAAAGAAACGGTTACTATGCCCTATGCATTTACTTCAGATTGGCAAAAAAAGAGGGAAGCATTGAAACCACCACACAAACCAATGGACAAGGGTACCTAGAGAAGCGGAGCGGTTTTTCACATCAATCATTTCACACTGGCGCGAAGTACGAAGCCACTCACACCGCTCTGATTTCCCAGACAAAACCAAGCCGAGCTTGGGGGCTACAAAGACCATACGCAACCAACAAAAACTCGGCAACCGAGGATTACAATATTCTTGGTCCGAAAGCTCGCCTTAGTCTTGTCCAAACCGAGGCAAGCTTGGGGGCTATGATACGTCTCCCACATCCTCGGTCGCCCGGAATACTCGGCACGCAAATATCTGAGGCTGACGTCACATCAAACAAACTCGAAACAAGAGTAGATAAGCTCGGCCTCACCTGCTCAAATAAAAAGACACGTGCATCATAAAGCTCGGCCCCATATCAGCCGTCCGAAAAGCTCGGCACGTGATCAGGACCAAAACAGCATCACTCAACTGAAAATAAGAAACGTGCTCAACTAGTTTATAGCACCAAAACAGAATATCATAACCAACCTACAAACTAGGACTTATCCACATGAAAACGGTAAAACAATCCCTATAAAACCAAACTAATAGTCTCGACTAAGATCAGGTTCTATCACTCTTATTCTCTCACCCTTTTCTCTTAACTCACTCACCGTGAATCACTACTGACTTGAGCGTCGGAGTATCTTGTGCAGGTATTCCCGCCGCGGTGTTTGACTTCCGGCCGACGTCAAGCTCTTCCTCCTCGGTGTCAACTCACTCGGAAGCGCTTAAGCTCGGCCTCCCTAGTGTTCGGACGAACCATCTGTCATTTTAAAATTTCGATAATAAAATGATTAGAAAAATATTTGCTGATCGAATTATACACTTTTAGATGACAACATTGGCCTCCCTAGGCCTCCTGCATTCCTAGACCCATCTTCAACCCCAAAAATTATTCTAGAAAATGGAGCAAACTATGCTTCTGGAGTTCTGGTGGTGGTGGCATTTTGAATGAAACTGGGCAGTATTTTGTGAGTTCCACTGTTAAGTTGCATTCTTATTGCTATAGTGTTTGTTTTGTTATATATTTTAGCCATTTAGAATGCACATTTATAAGATAATTGTGCATGTTTGCAGATCCAGAGGTTTTCTCTGTACAAACAAATTGAGCTGTTTACAGGAAGCTCGATATGTTGTTGCATTAGGGAGCAACGATTTTATCAACAATTACTTGATGCATGTTTACAGTGATTCATGGACTTATTGGACTACTTGATAGGAACACTTAGACACCAACTCAGGGTTTATTTTTTTCATTAATTTAGTTTAATTATTACTCTAACACAGAAAACAATTTCTTCTTTCTGAAATTCTGTCAGCTAATGACAAAATTCTCGTGAAAAAAAAATCATGCGTGCTATTTTATGAGGTACAAATAAATATAAAGAGTGTAGTTAATATATGTTTTAATGATACATGATAAGATTATGTGCTATTTCTCCATCGGCGATCCACAGCTCCTCCGTTTATGCCCGCCTCCTTCATCCCGGGTCTTCTCCCTCTGTCACACTCCTTCACCGTCTCTGATAAATTTGCTTGCACAACTATATATGATTGGAATTTTTTTGTAATATGAATATAATTTGGATACGCCAAATCCTAACTTTGTATGTGTTTATGTTATTTAATTAATTGTAGATGTGTTTGTGTATCTGTATAATTTACGTATAAAGTTTGTGAGATCAAATAGTGAGTTTGAGTATTTGTTTTAAGGGGGACGCTTCAATAAAGACGTCTAAAACGTCTTTTTTTAAAGATGTTTTTCAATAATTAAAATTTAACACATATAATCGGTTAAATCTAATTATTTAAATTTTATTTTTTAAAAATACAAAATTAATGATTATTAATTGTCTTTTTTTATTCTAATTCATATTTTGCCATTTATTACGCAAATCCTAATTTCTCTTTTAAGAAAAAAACGTCCAAACTCCAAAAAATACATCAAAACATAAGATAAAGAATCATCCAAATCCTAAGAAAAAAACATACAAAATATAGGAAAAAGAATCATCCAAAACTAATAAAAAGAATCATCCGAAATTTAGGAAAAAGAAACATAAAAAACTAGTTAAAAGAATCATTCAAAACCAAATAGGAGAGGAGAAGAAGAAGAGCCATAGAGTGACCGGCGACGACATCTTGGACGGTGTTGCGTGGATGGTGGGAGACTCGTGGTGGCGCGTTGCGAGGAGGAAGCCACGAAGGTCACGCATCGCGAGTGGAGGAGTCGCCATGGATCGGAGTAGTTGATCGCGCGTCGCGAATAGGGGACCGGCGGTGGCTGCGTTGCAACGGATGGGGCTATGGCGGTGCAGATGCGTCGGAACGGTGGGCGACAGCGTCGACCAAAGAAGGACAGCGATGGGACGCGTGGAAGAGGCCGCGCAGCGCGACGAAAGACGCAACGGTAGTCGATAGGCGGCGGAATAAAAAATGTGTGGAGACGGCAGGCTTGTGGAGGGAGATTTTTTACTGTTTCTAAATAAATAGAAAGAAATTAAGTTTTTTATGGATTGTTTTTATTGTGTATTATAAATGTGATTAGGATAAATGTAGAAAAAATCTTTTTCGAATTTTAAATTTTAATTTTTAAATTTTTATTTATTTATAAAATTTAAATTATAATAGAGTTGATTTATGTTGGCTTATAGAGGAGTTGTTTTTTTATACTTTTCCTTATACAATTAAAAGATACTTGAAGTTTGGATACTTTACCTCAAAACAGAAAAATTCAAAGGAACACTAAAGTGATGCAGAGAAGAGAAAGAGATTGAGAATTAAGAGACACAGTGTGGTGTGAGGTTATTAGAAGAATGAAATATAGAGTCCATGTCAGGACAAAAATAATGAATGATGGGAATCTTTCAAATAAACCACACTTAAAAAGAAATATAACAGTGAAAAATAGAAAAGAAAATTGTAAAAAGTGAAAGTAGATTTCTTTCCAAAGAATAAGACTTGTGAATTAACTCAATGAGAAGCTACATGGAGGCATTGAATTTCTCAAAAGAGTTTACTAGAAGTATCAAGAATAGAAGTTGGGACAGTGTTGGTTCCTTCAAAAACAAAGAGATTCCTAACTTTCCAACAGTTCCAACATAGAATAGCAAGCAGTTGTTAGTTCCGATTGTCACTACCCATTGAATGAATCTGCTCCGTCGTGGTGTTCCACCAAGACCAAAATTCAGTAATTGGATGGGTAGAGAGGCATAAACTCAGAGAACTATTGGACCAAGCATCTCTTATAGCTGGACATTGCATAAGACAGTTAGGGATTGTTTTGTCCTCTTCTTGACAACATGGACACAGTGTCAGTGTTGCAAAAAATCTCCGGTGAATCTAGGCTAGAACCAGAAGCCGACCATCAAGGCACTTCCAAATAAACAGTTTGATTTTGTGAGGGAGCTTCATCTTCCAAAGGTTTCCAGGGGGCTTTTTGCTGCATATGGGTTGGACAGAGTTCAAGCGAAGGGTGTAAGAATAGGTACATCATTCTATAGCCTAATATGGTATCATACTTCTTTTATTTGTTCAGTTCCCATTGGAGTGTGTCATCTCCACCTTAAATTTTCAAAGATAGAATTCTAGTTGAAATATCACTTGAAAAGATCTCTGTAATTAACGGCTGATTCTAAATTCTTTCTTCAATAATCAGGTCTTTTACTCTGGGAGCAACAATGGCCGAGTGTTGAACATTTATTGGCATAGTGAATGGATTTGGGAGAAGCAGTTATGGGTCATCAAACGTACGAATGTTTATATCGTTACCTATTCTCCAGGTAAGTCCTTTCTCCACCACATTTCTACCTTGCAAAACACTTCTCCATCTCCAAGAAGGGAGTGGTCCAGGTTCTGCATTTATAATATTTCTGTTTCTGAAATATTTACTTTCGTAAATTCTGGCCAATAGAGAATTAGAATGTGTTGCTATTCTCCAATACTGTTTGCCTAACAGAGCAATATTTTGAGCCTTAAGGTCTTTAAAACCAAGACCTCCTTCCTTTCTTGGGCGGGTCATAGCGTCCCAGCTGATCCAGGCTAGTCGCCTTTCATTTCCTTTTTGACCCCACTAGAACTAAGTCAGTAAGGAGTGAATATCAGAGATTAGACTGTCTGGTAATTTGAAGCAGGAGAGAGTGTAAATCGGGATGGCCTCTTCAATTGCCTTTAATAAAACTAATCTTCCCCCAACAGAAAATAGGTTACGCTTTTAACCTTGAATTCTTTTCTGTACCTTCTCCTTAATCATGTTAAAAGTGGCTCTCTTTGATCTATTAACAACATATGGTAGCTCAAGATATTTATCTTGAGCTCTTATGTGTGAAATGTTTAAGGAGGAAGCCAGACGAGCACGAGAGTCAAGAGGAGTGTTATGACTGAAAAAAACTGCAGACTTGCCAAGATTAACTTTCTGACCGCTAAAGCACTCGTACGTAGTTAATAAATCAAGAATATTTCCACAAACAGTTGAATTAGCCTTACAAAAAAGAATAGAGTCATCTGCAAATAGAAGATGATTGACCTTAGGACAACGCCTGTTAATCTGAATGCCCTCAACGAGACTGTTTTATTCTGCTTTGTGTAGCAAGAAAGAGAGACCTTCTGCAAAAAATAAGAAAAGATAGGGAGAAAGAGGATCTCCTTGGCAGAGACCTCTTTGTGGTTTGAAAAAACCATAGGGTTGTCCTTCCACAATCACAGAATAAGAAACAGTTGTCACTAGTTCACGAATCCAAATAATCCAAAGGGATCAAATCCTATTTTCTCCAACATAAAACACAAAAAGTTCCACTCTACTCTGTTGTAGGCCTTACTCATATCCAATTTGAGGGCCATCTCATGTTCCAGACCTTGTTTTTTATTCTTGAGGTAATGCATACATTCAAGTGCCACTGCCACTGCCGCTATATCATTGTGACAAGAGGAGGAAAAAATATCTCTAAAATAAGATTCTGCCACTGCCGCTATATGCCTATATCAGCATTTGAAGAAAGTAATTCGCCATAATTTCCGATCAAGTGCCAGATTTTATTCTGACGAGTGTGGTTACAAAATTTCTGGTGAAAGTAACTAGTATTTTGATCTTTCACCTAAAGCCATCTGACCCTAGACTTTTCATTCCAATATAATTCTTCATTATGGAGAGCCTTTTCTAGTTTGCTTTCTAAATTTGAGATGATATTACCTCCATGGACCTCTTGATAATGAGAGATTCGTCGTGTCGGTCTAGAATTTCTCTTATAGAAATAAGAACTTCGTTGTAAGCATAGCTCCAAACTAACAAATAATTCTCACATAAAACATTTGAGTTGTCACAAGTACAAACCCCAATGAAAAATTAACTGAAGTATTGAAACATCGGGTCGTCTCACAAGGAATTGCAATGAAGTGGTCAATTATTGGCTATGAAAATGCAAGGGGGGTTTGATTTGATAAGAGAACAAGAAAATAAATGGCAAAAAAAGTAAAGAAAACAATTAAAGAAAGCAAGTAATAAAGAGAGACATTCATGGCAAAGATTGAGAATATAGGCTTTCTATCCTAGTCACTAATGACAATAATTAACAAGAATTTATCTTATTTCGTCATCTCCAACAATGGAAGAAGGTAAGAAATGGAAAGAAGAGAAGAAAAGAAGTGTGTGAAGCAAGGCAGTCCACGCGTACGCGTGCGCGTGGTGAGGTGAAAGAGGATCGACACGTACGCGTGGGGTGATGCGTACGCGTGAGTGGAGGCATAAATCTGGCACACTTCACGCACAACTCTCGGATTTTTGGCTGTGAGGTGAAAATTTGGGATCCACGCGTACGCGTGGGCGAGGCGTATGCGTGGATGGTTGAAAAACTTGGTGTCACGCGTACGCGTGGGTCATGCGTACACGTAGATGGTGCTCTGTTTTTCAAAATTTTTTCATATTTTTGCACCAAACCAAGCATTCCAAGCCTCCGAACAACTACCAAAACATCATAAAACCTTATTTGACCTACTAGACTCCCAAATAGACTCAACTAACTAAACAAAACATGAAATTAAACTAATTTTACCAATATATACAAAAGAGAAAAAGGGAAAGATGTTACCATGGTGGGGTGTCTCCCACCTAACACTTTTGTTTATTGTCCTTAAGTTGGACTTATGGGAAGCTCTCATCAAGGTGGCTTGTGCTTGAATCCATCCTTGAACATCCACTAATGCTTGGACTTCCAATAAGCTCCATCATTCAAAGTTGATATCTCCAAGCCTTGATGGAGTTCTTCACAAACCATGAGTTCCCAAAGTTGCTCCACACCTTGTAATCCGGGATCCCACACTTTGTTCTTGCACCCCTCTTCAAGTTGATCATGGCGATATCCTCCGGGTGGTAAGCAGGATGAATTCTCATGAGGGCACCAAACTATCCTCCTAGACCCATCCAATTGAGCACTACACCAATCCATGCTCCTAGTCTTTGAAGCCTCAACCATAATAAGCCTAGATTTATAGCTCCAACCACTAAACATCCTTCTTTTACGCTTAATTCCACAAAGCGCCCTAAGTTGGCCATCCGTCTCAAGCAAACCAAATTCAAGTGGGATAATAAAGCTAAGAGTTAGAAATTTTACCCACTCAAATGAAGAATTAGATGACAACTTAGGTAGAAGAGTTTCCAACGGTCTTGATAAAGCGCGTTCCACTCCCGTCCATCCTCTTCTAGAGGCTTCCACCACTCGGCAAGGTTCTTCGAGCTCTTCCTCTTGCCAAGCTTCCTTAAGTTTGCATTCTTCTTCACCAATGTCCTCTAGCTCTTCCCCATTACTCAAGTCATAAATAGGAGGTTTAGTAAAATCGACCTCCTCATCAATTCCAAGTCCACTGGGGAAGGGTTCATCAAGCTCAAAAGGATCATATGTTGATGCAGAATCATCATATATAAGGGGGCTAGTTGCTTGTACCACTTCTTCCAATCTTTCTTCTTGGTAGCTTTCTTCCAATTCCTTTTCTTCTTTATTGCTCACCAAGTGGGTGGGAAGTGGGTATCTTCTTCTTTAATCCCTATGTCAAGCTCAATGGGAGAGGATTCGATTGTAAGTAGAAACTCATTAATGATTGAATCCATCCCTTGATAAACCATTTCAAAGTCTTCAACCATGATATGCTTCAGAGGTTGCACACTCTCTTCCTCAACACCAATTTCATACTTCATGGCAGAAGGCTCTCCAACTTATGATTCTTCCATGTACTCAACATATCCTAAATCTCCAACCACTACTTCTTCTTGTTCAATAATCTCTACCTCCTCCTCTTGTTGGACTTCTTGCTTTAACTCCTCTTCTTTTTCTTGAAGCTTCAAGTCCATTCTCTCACTAAGCTCCTTGAGTGCTTCTCCACATTCAACAATGGGAGTGCCTTGATCGCATAGACTTAGGCGGGATGAGACCATGTTGCTAACGACTTCCATCATAATAGCAACCTTGGCTTCTATCTCCTCAAGCTCTTCATCTTGCTTCAGACACCTAGCTAAAAGTTCTTGTTGCTCTCGCATTAGATCGTCTGATGAATGTGGTGGTGGAAGAGAGGGTTCATTGTTTGAGGGAAAGGTATTGTAGTTGGAAGGTGGTTCATATTGGTGAAAGTCTTGAGGTGGTGTTTATGAAAATTGTGGTCCTTGGGAGTATCAGTGTTGGAATGGTGGTGGCTCTAAATATGGTTCATATGGTGGTTGGTACGGTAGATCTGGGTTAGGGTCATATGGGGGTGAATGGTGGTATGGGGCTTGTGAATATGGTTGTTGAGGACTATGTTGAGGGAAAGGGTCATATATATGTGTTGGTTGTGGTTGACAATCACAATAAGGGTCATCGCACACATTAGATTGGTATGCATCAAGAGTTGGATTGTACCCATAAGAAACCGGAGGAGGTTGTTGCCAAGAAGGTTGTCCATAAGCTTGGGGCTCCTCCCACCTTTGATCTCCAAATCCTTGATGCAAATCCTCATTAAAGCTTCTATTTCCTACAACATAGTTTGAATCACACTCATAGCCAAAGTGATGAGAATTCATGGTGACAAGAGAAAACAAAAACAAAAACTAACAAGAATTAAAGAAAGCAAAGTCCTACAACTAGCAACAACTAACAAAGAAGCAAAAGGCAAACATATTCACAATATATACAATAGCCAATAACATAGCACCATTGTAATTTTCCGGCAACGGTGCCATTTTGGTAATGAGAAATCGTCGTGTCGGTCTAGAATTTCTCTTATAGAAATAAGAACTTTGTTGTAATCATAGCTCCAAACCAACAAACAATTCTCACATAAAAAATTTGAGTTGTCACAAGTACAAACCCTAATGAAAAATTAACCGAAGTATTGAAATCTCGGGTCGTCTCACAAGGAATTACAATGAAGTGGTCAATTATTGGCTATGAAAATGCAAGGGGATTTGATTTGATAAGAGGACAAGAAAATAAATGGCAAGAAAAGTAAAGAAAACAATTAAAGAAAGCAAGTAATAAAGAGAGACATTCATAGCAAAGATTGAGAATATAGGCTTTCTATCCTAGTCACTAATGGTAATAATTAATAAGAATTTATCTCATTTTGTCATCTCCAATAATGGAAGAAGGTATGATGTTATCCTCACATTTAGAGAAAGTCAAATAAGACTAGCTAATCTCAATCCAAAAGTCCTAATCAACTTACTAATTGAATTAGCAAAAGATTAGCGTCAATGGAAACAATACTAGCTAACAACTCTAGATCACCAACATGAGTTGGGTATTCATGACTCAAGATTGCCTAATTCCTCTTTCCAAGCCAAGAATGCTCAAAATCTACTCTAACATCCTTCCAAGTATTTTGTCAAACACTTGGAAGGCATAAAAGGAAAGCATAATAAATTGCAAGGAAGAATAAAATCTACCAACTACCAATTGCAAGGAAATAATCATAGCAACTCCAATCAACAATGAAAGAACATCAAACATCAATTTGCATTAAAGGAGATCCAAATCCACATGAGCATTTATAAACATAAAAGAGGCATAAAAGGAGAATTAACACTACAACTAAGAGAATTAAGATGTAGGAACAAGAAATTGAAGGTAGAACAAGATGAAAACGAGAATTAAACCCTAGATCTAAGATGGAAATAAGCCTAAGAACCCTAATTCTAGAGATAATGGGGAGCTTCTCTCTCTAGAAACTAAACTACATGATGCCAATCCTACAACTAATTGCTCTCCCTTTGCCCAAGCTTGAATTCTGCATGAAATACCCTCAGAAACGAGTTGGATTTGGGCATGGGCAGCTCAGAAATCGCCCCCAGCGATTTCACTTTAAGTGAGTCACATGCCAAGTGTCACGCGTACGCGTGGCTGACGCGTGCGCGTCGCTGGCCAAAACTCCTACTCACGCGTACGCATGGATGACGCATGCGCGTGGCCCTCAATTCTCCAAATGCTCATTTCTTCATGAACTCTCCACTTTGCATGCTTTTCTATTCATTTCTTTCATCCATTACTTGCCTTATGATCCTGAAATCACTCAACAAACATATCAAGGCATCGAATGGAATTGAACTGAATTAAAATCACCAATTTAAGGGCCTAAAAAGCATATTTTTACACTTAAGCACAAATTAAGGGAGAATTACAAAACCATGCTATTTCATTAAATAAATGTGAGAAAAGGTGATAAAATTCCCTAAATTAAGCACAAGATAAACCACGAAATTGGGGTTTATCACCTCTGCTGCCCGATACTCCTCTAATTGAGATTGAAGAGAATCAATTTTCTCTTTAGAGTTCGTTCTATTAGACTGCTACCATAAGATAAGACTGTGTCGACACTTCTTCAATTTTTGAAATAAAATAAACATGGGGCTGCCTTCTATTCTCTCCTTCCATAACTTATTCACAATCTGTCTTACCTCATCATTAGAACACCATCGTTCTTGAAATTTAAATCACCGTTTAGTTCTCTCTATTCTCGGGCTTAAATCAGTGAGAAGAGTAGCATGATCAGAACCTGATTCAGAAAGCTGAAGAACAATAGTATTAGGAAATAGTTGCTACCACTCAGAACCAACCAGCACACGATCAAGCCGTTTCTGAATTAAATCTGGACCAGACCTCTGATTTGACCATGTAAATGGTCTGCCTACTATTCTAATATCCATTAGAGAGTTGTCATCAATAAACGAATTAAAGGCTTCGATAGAATCTGATGACTTCACTCCCCCACCCACCTTTTCATTCTGGTTAGAAATAGTATTAAAATCATCCATAATTATCACTCGTCCTTGAAATGATTGAATAATAGGTTGAAGAGCCTCATACTGTATCCGCCTACCTTGATCATGAGAGGTCAAATGAACTCCAATAATACCCCAAGAAATATTAGTGCCAACTTCCACCATTGAGGCCACAATGTAAAAGTTGTCATAATTAATAATCTGAACATTGCATCTTTCCTTCCATGACAAAGCAAGGTCACCAGCAACTCTCGATGAATCCGCAATGAACCAATCTTTGAAACCGCAAGATTTAAGCTTTGCTTCTACTTGTTGAGGTTGGTTTTTAGTTTCACAGAGAAAAACAACCTCGAGAGAGTGAGATTTACAAATTTCTTTTAAATTATGGATTGTCTAGAGTCTCTCCAAACCCCAACAATTTCAAACTAGTAGCTTCACTCTATTTTAAGACTCCAATTGCTTGCTTTTTTATTTAGTCGAAGTGAAACTATTATACACTAAATAGTTTTTATGTTAATTTGTCTCATTCACAATAGCTTATTTTTTTGGATGAATCATTCACAAGAACTTGTGAGCCTCCTTTTTTTTTGTTAAAAATTTGAGAGTTTTTTTAATTGTTCATGGTATTTTTTAAGTCTAAGAATTAATTTGTTGTAAATCCAAACTCTATTTAGAGATTTGTCATTGGTCAATAGATTACTATATAGTACATACGCAAAGTAAAATTTGAATTTCTAATATTTATTTAAACAGACTAATAAACTAATTACTAAACGAACCCAACTTAATTAATTGTGAGCCTTCTTACTTTGAAGGCATTAAACATTGGCCCATTTACAATGACTTTAAGCCCATTGTAAGCAAAGGGATTGCTTTAGAGAAAAAATGGAAATTCACGTCCAAATAAATAAATAAATAAATGGTGAATAATGAGATTTTACAAAAATAAAAAACAATGTTATATTAGTTACCAAT